>NC_137913.1:25993389-26000889 GCF_963457725.1 Sprattus sprattus
TGTTTTGATTATATCTACCACTGTGTGTGTGTGTGTGTGTGTGTGTGTGTGTGTGTGTGTGTGTGTGTGTGTGTGTGTGTTTGTTTGTGTGTGTGTGTGTGTGTGTGTGTGTGTGTGTGTGTGTGTTTTGGGGGATTTTCCTCCACAGAACTCTCCCGGGACTTTGAGCATGAGTAATCAGCCAGGCACCCCTCGAGATGACGGAGAGATGGGAGGGAACTTCCTGAACCCCTTCCAGAGTGAGAGTGTACGTCAGCACCCCCTATTGGATGTTTGCAAGCTTTATGAACCCCAGTGCTATTTGCTCAGTAGAGTGTAGTGTGGAGAAAGCACACTTACGTGCAAGCAGTCAAGAAAAAAAGATATAAAAATCTATAAATATTCTCAAATACCTGACAACTAGCCCTAACACTTAAATGCTGTACCTACTGTACATTTCAACTGTACTGTCAACTAACCCTTAATATAACTTCATCTTACCCTTCACCTCACACAGATCCAGCATGATCACCATATGTTATCTGTAACTGGCTTATTGCAGTCAAACTATCAGATTAAGTTGGGACTGAACAAATAACTGTGTTTAGACTCTGTTCTGATTGAACAGCATAGGCGATGCCAAATGCCTTATTGACTTACTGAAATGTCTCATTTGCAGTATTCTCCTAATATGACGATGAGTGTGTGAGGACTGGAGAGAAGCTGGGCTGGCCATGAAAGTGTTTGATGACAACAGATTTCCGCGGCCACTGAAGTCATCCTTTCCAGGGGGGTTCTGCCGGAGCAAGCTCACTTTTTCTACAATGTCTTTGTCCCTGGTGAAGTGGTGACCTTACACATACATCTGGAGGACTAAATGATTACAGCAAGCCAAATAATACTGACGAAGAGGAAGAGATGTGAAAAGAGAGAAAAAAAAAAACTTTGTTTCTATTTGTGTCACTGTGTGTACACACTCCCATGTCCATATGCAAGATACATCATCCTCGTCTTTCACCTGGAGGAAAGACTCTGAAGGATAAACACGAGTTTGTAAGAAAAACAAATGGAGTTCTCTAGAGACGTAAGAGGCGTACTGGAATTTCAGTTTGTGTGTTTTTAAATCCCAGATCACTGACCATTTCTCACATCAAACCAAACAGATCAAAGAAGACGCATTTCAGTCAAATGTATGGCTATGTGGATCTGACTTCAGACTTATGGCGGGGAAAGATGGCCACTTAGAATTCAGTGAATTGACTGAGCCCATGCTATTCTCTCAGTGAAATTCTCACCACCATTTTGTCATCCTATATGTGTGTGTGTGTGTGTGTTACTCTGTGGGGCATTCCAATGTTATTGGTTTGGTTGTGTGTTGTATTTCTGCATTTCTGGTGTATTAATTTCCATTCCTAGTTTTACATAGGCTGTATTTACGTGAGATGGCTACAAAACATACATTCTGTCAGATATTAGCATTGGGATGAGCTTCTTTATTGCTCACTTGCACTCATTTTTTTATTTGAATATTTTGCCTTTCCCATTCTTTGTTTTTTGTATGTATTCATCACCTCAGCCTCAGACAGTTCTGTTAAAGTTTAGTTTGTTGTTATCCTCTACATCTTCACTGATCTTTGTTCATTTATTTATCAAATATCAATTTTCTTTTTCTTTTTGAAGTTAGAGAGCCTCTTAATGACTTTGGATGCCAACATAAAAAGTATCTTATTGTGTGTGCACGTTATTAAAAAAACGATTTGTGTTAATGTCTAGTTGTACACGTTCAGTTGAACTTCAAGCAAGTTATTATTCTGCTCTTTAGAAAAGATGGCACACCACTCTGGGATTACCTTGCCCTCTTACCCAAACAAACACCTCTATGTTAAGTCTGTGCTTCTCGTTGACGACACTGTGAGGTTATTTTTTCATCTTCCTGTAGCTCCCCTCAGTGGGTGATGATAGTGGCCCAGCATAATGCTTGACATGCACTGCTCGCAAAAAGAGCGCAGTGTGGGGATAGTGTGTTACTGTCGTCTGTTTTACAGCTGGATACGAATGCAATATGTTGGGAGGCCACAATAACATCTTAAGGGCCTTTTGTATATACTACTGTTTTATTTGATGTTCAAATATTG
Organism: Sprattus sprattus; assembly: GCF_963457725.1. NCBI lineage: Eukaryota > Metazoa > Chordata > Actinopteri > Clupeiformes > Clupeidae > Sprattus > Sprattus sprattus. The sequence goes on from NC_137913.1 coordinate 25,995,504, forward strand.
TATTGGTGTTGATATTTTTTTTTTCATAAAAAGAGTCCTTTTTCTGCATTTTTGCCTCCAAGCAAACACATCTGTGCCAACCATCTTATTGTCAAATTCTGTTGAAGTCATCAACAACACTTGATGGCGGTTATTCATCTGAATATTTTATTAAGGAAACACTCTACTGTGTTAGGACTTTAAAATAAGATGAACTGTGTAAAATGTGAAATGGATGCTGTGGCAGCAGAACTGGTGAATATTTAGCATCATGCAGACAGCTGAAGACTTTAATTGATGCACATTAATGAGCAGTGGGCAGGCCAGCCTGTCCAGTTAGCTCATTAAAAAAGATATCAGTTCATCAGTGTGCACAGACATCAAAAGCGTTTAAAAATCCCTGTAAAATGTGTGGATAGGTCCCTGTAGCTTAAAGACTCAACATATACATGGTTAACAAATGAAATAGTATAGCTTTTAGACTTCAGACTATAGACTTATCTCTGAACCTAACTTTTATTATTAGCTTTTTGTTGTGAAATTACACTTCAACTCTTCAAATACCAAATGCTGAAGGTCATTGTTTGCTGTTTATGTCATGAACTGGAATGTGACCTTCAGTGAAGAACAGGTCTGAATAGACTTTCTCCATGGCAGAGCCCATACAGCCTAAAAATACTTCTCTAAAAATCAGATTTATGATACACTGAACATATGGATAAAGAACAGCAAAATAGAAGCCTCTAGTAAGTATGTAATATAAACTGGCGGTAGGAACACACATAATGTGGAAGAAGCAGACTGATGAAGAGGAGAGTGGTCTTAATCTGTTTCCCATAAAATAACATATGTATTGGTCAGTGTCCAAATCACTCATTTTGGGACGTGATGCAGCATAACTGCTGTTTCATAATTTGGCTTTTAAAGCCAATTATGAAAATAAACAAACAAAAAAACACTGTACCTGCCAGTGTGGGGGGTCATTTTGAAAGAAAGGGTTGGGTGAAGAATAACATTACGAAAAAATCTCTATTACCATTCCCTTGACCCTCCCTCCCTCTGTTTTCAACACCCTATTTTTTAGATGATGCTCCTAGGGTCCCAAAACGATGCACAATTTGGATCTCTCGATGCTATTCATTATCCAAGCACCCCTAACTTAGCAAACAGACCCAGATTATGGTTGACTCCATATCAGATCTGGATAAGTCCTATGAGGAGTTCTAGGACAGGCAGAGACTTAAAACATGCAGTGCTGTGGATACCCTGAAGCCAGATTGAGAAACACAAGTCTATGAACAGGGTAAGAAGCAACCCTGGTACCAGATCCACTGACCAAGTTCACGAAACCTAGATGGTTAGTCTCGATCCCTGCTCCGCTGAGCATCACCTCTGGGTAAAGGCTCAACCCATAAGCTTCCTGTACTGACTGCTCATGTTGCTCTTGATAACGTCGATCCTGCTGGTGGTACTGCTGCTGGTTTCTGAGCTCCTGTCCACTTTGGAAGAGCTTCCACGCGTAAAGAGGGCCGACACCTGCTTCTGGCACTGGGATGAGCCGAAGTAGTAGATGAGCGGGTCTAGGCAGCAGCTAACACTGCCCAGGCACATGGAGAGGAGGTAGGCGGCGTAGGAACTCTCCGTGTGTCGGTGCGTGAAGCGAACGTAGTGCGCCAGCAGGATGATGTTTGTCGGCGTGAAGCAGGCCACGAAGACTGTGAGCACGGTGATAGCCATGAAGATGGCTCGCGTCTTCTTGAAGCGGGTCGCCACGTTGGTGGCGCACAAGGCCTGGATGATTCGCACGTAGCAGACGGTGGTGAAGATGAAGGGGATGAAGAAGAAGATGGCACAGAAGACGGGGAAGAAGTAGAGGTAGTAGGTGCGCAGCTTGTGGATGTCCAGCACGTCATGGCAGGTGGTGATGTCCATGTCCGACAGGTGCATGGTTTGCTCCGAGGAGATCAGTGGCACCACCCCACCCACGGACAACACCCACATGGCCCCACACACCACGCTGGCCGTCTGAGGGGTTCGCCACACCAGTGAATCCATTGGGTAGACCACCGCCATAAAGCGGTCGATGCTTATACACATCATCAGGAGCACTGAGCAGTACATGTTGCAGTAGAAGGCTGCGGTGACAACACGACACAAGCCAGAGCCATAAATCCAGTTGTTGCCATGGTAGTGGTAGGAGATACGGAAGGGCAGAAGCAGCACAAACATCAGATCGGCAAAAGCCAGGTTCAGCATGTAGATCACTGCTGGCTTCTTGGGTTTGATTCGGCGCAGGAACATGGCAACTGCCAGAATGTTCAACGGCACGCTGATGATGAAGACCAGGAGGTACATGGTGGGGATGAAGACAGTCACCATGGGGCCAGTGAGGTACTTCTTGGCCTCTTCGGTTAAGTAGAACTTCTTTTTCACTTCATGATGGCCGGCTACCTTTTTGGGCGCCGTTTCAATGGCTGAACCACTACCTTCTTGGACATCCAGGTAGTCAATGGGTTCGTCCGTAACAGTCAGAAAATACCCAGAGAATGTCCGAACATTCAAAGTATCTGGTGAGGAAAGCAGAGACTTGGTCACTATATAAAATGTTTATACCATACAATTCGTAAAACCCGTAATTATCGTGTTTCCAATAAAGGTCTGCCTGTATTACGCGGGGTAGAACATTTTAATCAAAATGGCAGCCTTTTGTAGCCTGGATACCAGCCTCAACTCCGCCCACAAAATTTTTGGTCTGGGAGATTCAGTCTGGACTTGAGCTAGTTGGGAGAGATTCAACGTCTCGGAAAAGTGATCTGACCAATCAAATTGTAAGGGCGGGCTTTATACGTTGATGGACAGATGACCAACCAATGCTTGAGTTGATTAGATAGATAGAATATACATCGAACAAATATGGCGCCGTCTCGGGAGCTTAGTGGGACATATTTTATATGATTTAAGCTATCTACACGACTTTTTTTATGTCTACATTGACTCGGTTAGTTGTGTATGTGCAACACGAATGTTGCAGAGGATTGTAGGTCTTAACTGAAGCACTCTAGACCACTATTGATAGGTTATGCTAACGCGTAGACAAAAAAAACATTGAAACAAATGGTAGCTAGCTATAGCCTTGCTGCTAATAAGTACGTGAGTAGGCATATCTCACAGATATTGATAGCGCATTCATTTTGAATGAGGAACAGAGAAACGCGATCAAGGCATTTGTCGATCGAAAATATGTTTTTGGATCTGATAAAAGTTGTAATGTATCAGATGGTCATACTATGTTGCTCTGATTAGTTGTAGGTATCCAATTGAGCGAAGAGGCATTTTTTTTCTTGGTTCGTTGAAACACGCCCCATAATCACAGCCCAATGGCTCAGCATCAGACTCATATGCTGACTAGAATTATGAGTATGACATCGTCAGGCTAGCCTGTTGTAATCTCAGAGTAGAATCATTTAATCAAATCAACACTAGTCTCTCACAAAAGCTGACAGTCCCGAAGTTTGTTCCTACGAAAATGTCTACCCTTGACTCAAACTAAAATAATAATTATTCTCATGTATGTTGAATGTAGCCTGGCCATTACCAGCCTGTGACTCCATTTCATTGAGTATGAGCTTGAAATCAAATCAGGCGGAAATACGTAGGCTGGTGTCACCAGGCTATGTTGAATGGGCCTATGAATTAATCTCGTATGGTGAGCATGTGGCGTCTGGTACGTGTAGTCCTAATAGTCGTTAAAGCTGCTTAAGCAACGAGCAAAGTTGATGGTTGGGGTTGACACAAAGAAGGGTAGGGTCTGGGTAGGGCTACATGGCTACACGTAGACACCTGCAAAAGTAGGTGAAGCCTGGTCTTCTATCAAAATGGAGAATGCAGCGTCTATGGCCTACATTTTTAAAGTTTGAATTCCTTCTGCAGTAGTGTAGGCTACACTTACATTGTGGACAGTAGACTAGCCTATACACATAGGGTGTACACAGGCTAGAAATGTTCATTTCCCATTTGTTGTGTGTTGGTACGAAGCCCCTTAGGGGTCACGGGGTGACTTTATTATGAGAATTATTTTTTGTTTCCTGGCAATACCTTTGCAATATGTTACGTTCCCTCGCAATATTTTTGAATTACATTTGCGTTTACTCGCAATAGGCTACTTTAGCTAATGTAGAGGGGTTTGGTGGATACTTCTGGGCTTTGTGGGAAATAACCATTTGTATCTCCAATAAAAGCCGGTGTATTTTAAGTGATTGAAGCAAATCAGCATAAATCGGAAGTTTTCTGATATTGGCCTATACCGCAAGTGTAATTTATTCTGCAACATTATAATATATAGTGAGATGCCGCCTAAAAGAGAGCATTTATCAGTTGAGATATTCAATCACATTATACATTCTGTAAAGCCGCAAGCACCCTGAGGGTTCAAATGTCTCAGGAGTTCTTTAATTTCAGAATCTGCGCGAAAACTGCAAATTTAAATACTAACAGCATCTAACTTCATGTGAGTTCTGTGACATTAACTAAAATAGTTGGTATGATTAATGTATTAAAGAAACTAAAACGAACACTTAACAACTGTTCACTTACCATTAACACTATTCAGCGCGGCTGTGGAGGTCTCCGCAGCAAAAAGTGCCAGTAGAACGAGGGTCCGTATAAGCATGTTTGGAGCCATCACTTTCAACAGGTTCCAGAGTTTACACAATAGTCCGCTTAACAATCAAGTTATATGTAAAGGCAGAATACCTAATTTGAATTACTTTAATACATTTTACTCAAAAAACAGCCCGTTCAATAGTTCTTAAGGAGGAGGAAAAAGACAGCGACAACGACGAACTTTTTGTGGTCAGGGAGCGAGGGGAGGAATGCCTCACATCGTTGTATTGCTTGTGAACGCCCACTTGCACTTAACTCAAAAACTTTGGCTTGGACATCTTCCCATTCCATATCTGGCAACTACCCTACACTGAGCGCTTTCTCCCTCGTTCTCAGTTGCAGACGTAGACACACAAACATCCAGACAGAGAAAGAGAAAAAGGCAAAGGCAGAGAGATAGAGACTACATTGCAAAGTAGAATGTGTTTATTTTTTTAAGCGGTCACCTTTTTTGAGATCCTTAAAATTACTTACATTTACAACACGACACAGTTATTTTTTTAAAACATGAATTCTAAAGATAATACATGTCAAATATATATTTAAAATATACTCAAGTTTCTTTGTTAAGAGCTGAAAGGCACCGGTTATGGAAATCGCCACTGGCCAGTCTGATACAGCAGGAACTCTTTAGTCTTTACACTCCAGTGACTATTTCATGACCCATTGCAAGACGCAATAGTAGTGCTTTATGCATTTCATTAAAATCTCTTTTTTAACAAGTGACCAGAACAGTGTTGTGCTG
>NC_137913.1:26005889-26078389 GCF_963457725.1 Sprattus sprattus
GCACGGACCCCTGCCTCGTCTCTGGCCGATAACAGAGCAGGAAACACACGGCCCACAGGGCTTATTTATATAACATGCCTGCCGTCCAGTGCCTAGAGCTGTCTGCACAGAAGACCGTCAGATGGGTCACTGCTCAAGCTACGTGAGGCTACCTCAGAGCAGCTTCGGCACTGTTTTGCTAAGCATGACTCTGCAAGGCCAGCAGCTGCACATTTCTGTTGATTTAAAAGCCGCAACAGCCTCTATAATTCCAAGAAAAGTGTCTTGTGATGCCCTTCACATCTGTTGTAATGTCAGAGTAGAGACAGAGAGAGAGAGAGAAAGAAAGAGAGAGAGAGACAGAGACTGTAAGAATGAGTGTGTGCGTGTCTGTGCACATTTGAGTGTGAATGTGATTGAGAGTATCGGTGTGTGAGACGGTGTGTGTGTGTGGGAGAGTGTGAGTATGAGAGAGAAAGAGAGAGAGGCACCAACAAATTGAGGCACTTGTTGAACACCAGCATGGTTTCACAGCAGAGCTCATGGCCTTTGATGGACCCTAGTAATGGATGGCTGGACGGTGCCTCATCCTGTCATGTTGTATCTGAGTGTGTTGAGTCTGAGTGTATTGAATCTAGGTGTGTTGAGTCTAAGGGCCTGCTTTACTAACAGGATTGCGCCCATTTCAGGCGTAAAATAGCGGGTGTAAACATAAAACGGTATTTACAAAGGAGGCGCATTTGAGTAGAGGCGCATATTAACGCTTTGTGGTTGTGTGCCGCAACACGATGGGAGGGTATAATGAACGTGGGCGTGTAGCACAAATATATGGGAGGAGAGAAGTTAAGTGCGCCTAAGGATGTATTGCATGGTATTTACTAAAACTGCCTGGCGAGCGCGCGTCTCTAATTTGCGGGATAATTCTCCGCCTCATAAAAGCACATCTTAACCAGGAAGTGCATTTCCATTGAGTCTGAAAACGTTGATATGGCAGCAGTTATAAGAGCAAGGCGAAGACATAGACAGAGACAGCGCACAAAAAAAAAAGATCAACTCGTATAACACTTTTTCAGTTAAGCGAACCACAAATTATTACACGGTACAGGTTAACCAGCCACGCAATACTTCAATTACTGAACCAGATCAGAGACGACATCGAACCCTCCAACCGGCGATCACATTCCATTCCATCAGTTGTTAAACTCCGGACAACATTGCAAATATTGGCATCCGGATCATTTCAAACAGTTAAAGCATCAGCAGTTGGTATATCTCAGCCTTCACTCAGCGAAATATTCAGCCAGGTACTCGACGCATTGCTACGGCGCACTGGTCAATACATTTCCCCACTGCCATAGCTGAAATTAGAGACATCAAACAGGACTTTTTTTGAAATGGCAAACTTTCCGAACGTAATTAATGCCACCAATATCATATTCTTTATAATCGTGTTCTTTTAAACATCTCGCTGTAGGTGATGGTGGGCAGAACAACAATATAACAGCGCGCACATTGAATCAGGTTCAGTGATTGAGCGAACGTGAACCAATATATCTATCTCCTCTTCGCTGATCCCGTCTTTTAACGGTGCGCTACATAATGATTGCCCAGCGCGGATGTGGTTTGAAAAATACCACGGAAAATGCGGAAAAACACTGTGCGGTATATTGGGCTTTGGCAAAGGCGCAGATTAAGCTGCGGTCGCAATGTTAGCAAATCAGGCCCTAAAGGGCGGAGTAAGCACAGAGTGCCCAGCGCAGATCTGGTTTGATAAATACCACGGAAATGCGGAAAAACACAGTGCGGTATTGTGCGCCTTGGCAAAGGCGCAGATTAAGCTGCGGTCGCAATGTTAGTAAATCAGGCCCTAAGTGTGTTGAATCTAAGTGTGTTCAGTCTAAGGGCCTGATTTACTAATATGTGAGCGCTGCTTAATCTGCGTTCGCAAATTAACGCACAGTGTTTTTGCGCATTTTACTTGGTATTTATCAAACCAGATCTGCGCTGGGCAAACTGTGTTTACTCCGCCCTATATAGGGCCTGATTTACTAACATTGCGACCGCTGCTTAAACTGCGTTCGCACATTAACGCACGGTGTTTTTCCGCATTTTCCGTGGTATTTATTTAGGAAGAGAAAATGAAGCTTCAGCGAAGTGGAGATAGATATATTGGTTCACGTTCGCTCAATCACTGAACCTGATTCAATGTGTGCTGCTATATTGTTGTTTTGCCCGCCATCACCTACAGCGAGATGTTTAAAAGAACACGATTATAAAGAATATGCTATTGGTGGCATTAATGCATAAACTGTCTATTATAACAATATAGATGTGTACATGGCGAGATTAATAATTTCTACAAGGGACATTAAGCTGTTTAAGCAGGTTTTTAGCTGGGTGGCTGCTGACGTACTTAAAATTGTTAATACATCATTACTATCTGGTATTTTTCCTGTCTGTTTGAAACATGCCATTGTTACTCCACTGTTAAAAAAACCAAGCTTCGATCCCCTGACTTGTGACAGTTATAGACCCATATCAAACTTGCCTTTTCTTGGCAAAATTCTTGAGAAGGTTGTTTACAAGCAACTTGTGTCCTATCTGTCTCAGAATACCATCTTTGATCCCTTTCAGTCTGGTTTCCGTGTAAATCACAGCACAGAAACTGCTCTAGTCAGAGTGGTTAACGATCTTAGAATTGCTACTGACAATCATAAATTGTCAGTCCTTGTTCTTCTTGATTTAAGTGCTGCATTTGATACGGTTGATCATGCTATTCTGCTTCAACGTCTTGAGCATTTAGTTGGTCTTCAAGGTACAGCCCTCGCTTGGATCTCATCTTACTTAAGCGGAAGATCTTTTACTGTCTCTATTGATAATCTTTTTTCTGACACAAAGCCTATTTTATACGGGGTGCCGCAGGGGTCAATTCTTGGTCCTTTACTTTTTAACTTGTACATCCTACCTCTTGGGTCAATCATCCGGCAACATAACATCTCGTACCACTCATATGCTGATGACACCCAATTATATATGTCTATTTCGTCTGATGATCCCAGTCCTTTGGGGGATCTCACTCACTGCATCTCTGCCATAGAGACCTGGATGGCCCAAAACTTTTTAATGTTAAACAATGCAAAAACAGAGGTTTTGTTGGTTGGCCCAAAAACACTCAGAAATAAATTTTATCCAACTCTTAATTCTGTCTTTTCAACACCTTCGGAGGAGGTCAAAAACTTAGGAGTGACCCTCGATGCTGATCTTAATTTTCAAAAGCACATATCCAACATTTTTAAGGCATCTTTTTACCATCTCAGAAACATTTCTAAAGTACGCAACACTCTCTCACAACATGATTGTGAAAAATTAATGCATGCTCTTGTTTCCAGTCGCTTAGACTACTGTAATGCACTTTATGCTGGTTTAACTCAGCAAATGTTAAACAAACTACAACTCATCCAGAACGCAGCTGCTAGAATACTCACTAGAACTCCCAAATATAACCACATCACCCCTATTCTTAAATCTCTTCACTGGCTCCCAGTTAAACAAAGAATTGAATTCAAATTACTCCTTCTTGTCCACAAATCATTAAATAATCTAGCCCCTCCCTATATTTCTGATCTAATATCTCTTCATAACCCAATCCGTCACTTAAGGTCCTCCAATAAATATCTTCTTAATGTCCCCAGAATTCACACAAAAAACGGTCATGGCGCTTTTAGTTACTGTGCTCCAATCCTCTGGAATAAGCTACCGATAGAACTAAGGTCACCTCAATCCATATTCTCTTTTAAGAAGGGTCTTAAAACTTTTTTATTCTCTTTGGCATATAATTCATGATTTTTCTCTTTTACTCTCTTTTTTACTGATCTTTTGCATTTTTATTTACTTTATTGGGTTGTAAATGTTTTCAACTATTTTGTATTGTGTTTCTTTTACCTAATAAGCGCATTGAGTCTATGTAAATATGAAATGTGCTATACAAATAAAGTTTGACTTGACTTGACTTAACATGGGTTCACTACAATATATATGGACGTGGGTGCAATCAATGGTTCATATTACGTTCGGAAAGTTTGCGATTTCAAAAAAAGTCCTGTTTGATGTCTCTAATTTCAGCTGTGGCAGTGGGGAAATGTATTGACCAGTGCGCCATAGCAATGCGTCGAGTACCACCTGTGTGAATATTTGGCTGAGTGAAGGCTGAGATATACCAACTGCTGATGCTATAACTGTTTGAAATGATCCGATGCCAATATTTGCAATGTTGTCCAGAGTTTACCAACTGATTGAATGGAATGTGATCTCCGGTCTGAGGGTTAGATGTCGTCTCTGATCGGGTTCAGTAATTGAAGTATTGCGTGGCTGGTTAACCTGTACCGTCTAATGATCTGTGGTTCATTTAACTGAAAATGTGTTATACGAGTTGAAAAAATTATTTATGTGCGCTGTCTCTGTCTTCTTTCTTTGCCTTGCTCTTATCACTGCTGCCATATCAACGTTTTCAGACTCAATGGAAATGCGCTTCCTGGTTAAGACGTGCTTTTATGAGGCGGAGATTAGCGCGCAAATCGGAGACGTGCGCTCGCCAGGCAGTTTAGTAAATACCACGCAATACATCATTAGGCGCACTCCTCCCATTAAAGTGCGCTTCACGCCTACGTTACCACCCACGTCTCCGTGCCATCCCACCTGTTGGCAGGTACACACCCTCAAAGCGTTAATATGCGACTCTACTCAAATGCGCCCCCTTAGTAAATACCGTTTTATGTTTACGACCGCTATTTTACGCCAGAAATGGGCGCAATCCTGTTAGTAAATCAGGCCCTAAGTGTGATGAGTCTAAGGCCCAATCTCAATACTTCCCCTTGCCCCTTATCTTCCCCCTTACCCTTGAAGTTGCGCGTTCATGTGAGAGCTAGTGGTGTCTCAATACCCAATTTGATCAAGATTAAGGGATAAGATTGAGGGCTATATACCCCTTGGAGTTAAGATGATCGGAGAGCTTACTTGCTCCTCCAAGGGCTATCCTAGAGCACACAGCGAAACCAGCTCGGGAATTTTCAAAAAAACATGGCTGCTTGAAGCGAGGAATATTTTACATGAATAAAGCTATCTACACTAGGGTTGGGCGATGTCTCCTTATTTGGCAGAAGACGATGTTTACATTGAAACATCGTGATGGACGATGATATCGTCTCGGGGGGGGGGGGGGGGGGGGTTGTACTACTCAGTCCCATTTATTTTTTTAAATGCCGTTACGTTACCAATGTTGAACAGTGACTAGCAGTGAGGTTCGTGGCTGCGGTGAGGTTCGTGGCTGCACCGACTCTTGCAGTGTCAGATTTACAAATAAATGAACCCATTCAATTGGTAGCTTGCACATGGGGGGGGGGGGGGGGGGGGGGGGCTAGGGGTTGTACTACTCAGTCCCATTTATTTTTTTAAATGCCGTTACGTTACCAATGTTGAACAGTGACTAGCAGTGAGGTTCGTGGCTGCGGTGAGGTTCGTGGCTGCACCGACTCTTGCAGTGTCAGATTTACAAATAAATGAACCCATTCAATTGGTAGCTTGCACATTGACAACTGGTTGTTTTTCATATTTCATATCAGCATTCTTTACATTCACATTGGTAAGGTTCATACAGTTGGCAGTTGCTAGCTTGTGATGAATTCGTTTTAATATCTGGATATTTGAACTCGTGAATATGAACTGTTTCATACGAAGTTGCACAGGCAGCCAGAGGGTTTCTACCAGTCTCCATTATAATTGTATAGTTAAGTCGAGGAGACTATAACACCAGCTAGATAACTAGCTGTCATTTCATGCAAATTGAACTCTTCCATTTAAATCGTTGAAGGTAATTTAAAGTGTCCTAGCTAGCTAGTAAGCTAGCATAGCAGGCATTTAACCGTAACAACCAGGACACAACTTCAGCTGGAGTTTAATTCCTCAAAATCAGCTCACCAATAAAAAGCAGTCTTTGGTTCAAAGTGATCACAACCACTTGTATGATGTTAAATGGCTTCACATAGATATGAAACAATCCTCAGATAAATTATGTGAAATTAACGGAGCAAGGGCTATTCTGATAACAATGTAATGTTAGCGAATGAGGGGTGAGAAGATCCCCCTTGCTAATATTTAGTGTCCGCTGTTCGTTCAAAGCCAAATATATCCTCGTGGTTCCAAATAGCAATTTGGCTTTGAATGTGAGTAGGCCTAGTTGATCGAGCTATCTTCTGTCCCTTCATGTCTATTCTATTTTGTAGCCATTGCACTGAAGTTAATGCTTTCGCTAAAGTTGAACGTCATATTTCTGTTGACAATGAGCAAGTTTCCCGACGCAGGAGCAGGCTTAGATAACGTGAATAACATGAAATGTTTGACGTGGGAAAAACGAAGAAAAGCTGTAACCTAGACATAATACCCTAATAATAATAATAAATTGTATAAGAATAAGCCAATTAGGCATATTGTAGCAGTAGCCTATTTCATTTTCATGCCTGACTTTACTTCATATGGGGGGGCGTGGCATCACGATGGTTACCATCCATCGTGATGGTGGGTCAAAAATGACGATGGACGATGATATCGTCCATCGGCACAACCCTAATCTACACAACTTTTTATACGTTTATAATGACTCGGTTTGATCTGAAATGCGCTACACGAACGATGCAGAGTATTGTAGGTCTTAACTGAAGCTTTCAAACGGTAGTTTTAGGTTACAGCTAGCGCAGATGCCACCACTTCATTGGGTTATATGGTAGCTTGCTAGGACTAGCCTGACTCCATGCATGTGTACAGATAACTTTATTATCCACGAATTACGTTTGATATCTGTGAATGACAGCACTTGCTTTGGAGACATCGATCCGTGCTTTAAAAGTACCGTTTTCAGACTCAATGGAAATGCGCTTCCTGGTTAAGACGTGCTTTTATGAGGCGGAGATTAGCGCGCAAATCGGAGACGTGCGCTCGCCAGGCAGTTTAGTAAATACCACGCAATACATCATTAGGCGCACTCCTCCCATTAAAGTGCGCTTCACGCCTACGTTACCACCCACGTCTCCGTGCCATCCCACCTGTTGGCAGGTACACACCCTCAAAGCGTTAATATGCGACTCTACTCAAATGCGCCCCCTTAGTAAATACCGTTTTATGTTTACGACCGCTATTTTACGCCAGAAATGGGCGCAATCCTGTTAGTAAATCAGGCCCTAAGTGTGATGAGTCTAAGGCCCAATCTCAATACTTCCCCTTGCCCCTTATCTTCCCCCTTACCCTTGAAGTTGCGCGTTCATGTGAGAGCTAGTGGTGTCTCAATACCCAATTTGATCAAGATTAAGGGATAAGATTGAGGGCTATATACCCCTTGGAGTTAAGATGATCGGAGAGCTTACTTGCTCCTCCAAGGGCTATCCTAGAGCACACAGCGAAACCAGCTCGGGAATTTTCAAAAAAACATGGCTGCTTGAAGCGAGGAATATTTTACATGAATAAAGCTATCTACACAACTTTTTATACGTTTATAATGACTCGGTTTGATCTGAAATGCGCTACACGAACGATGCAGAGTATTGTAGGTCTTAACTGAAGCTTTCAAACGGTAGTTTTAGGTTACAGCTAGCGCAGATGCCACCACTTCATTGGGTTATATGGTAGCTTGCTAGGACTAGCCTGACTCCATGCATGTGTACAGATAACTTTATTATCCACGAATTACGTTTGATATCTGTGAATGACAGCACTTGCTTTGGAGACATCGATCCGTGCTTTAAAAGTACCGTCCACAAAACAATTACGACAGTCTAGTTTTGTGCTCTATAAGTTGTATATATATTTGCAACCATAATTGAAACTTTTTTTAAATCGCTAGTTTCATAGCTCATACAGTCACGCATGTCTACAGATAATTTATCCGCAAATTCCGTTTGATATCTGTGAATGACAGCACTTGTTTGAAGACATCGACCTGTGCTTAACATGTACCATCCTGTATTATCCAGGGACGCCAAGTGACGTACCCGAAACCGAGTGGAGTCTCATTTCATAGGGGAAAGTTTTCAGCCCTTGGCCCTAAAACTTGCAAATGCTAGGGTTAAGACAAAGACAAAGACAAAGAAAAAGGGGCAAGGGGAAGAATCGAGATTCGGCCTAAGTGTGCTAAGGGCTATGACTGGGAATCTTTACTCACTTTATCATCAGGCCCTTTGTGTCTTTGTCGTCTCCTTCCGGCAGCTCAAACTTGTTGGTGAGGGTCAGGGAGATCTCCGTCTTGGCCAGCTGGGTCAGCACAGTCTCCTTGTTGGGGTCACTGGGGTCTATGGCCCCCTCGCCTGGACGTTTCAGCCAAGAGAGAGGTTCAAAGAGTCAGATGAGTGCTGGTTAACATGAGCTTTTCGTTATGAATGTCATGAATGGTGTGTATGCTTATATCCATGCATGTATATACAGCGCACATAAAACAATATGGGCTTATCGCTTTCTTATTTTATTACTGCTAGCACAGCACACAGTAATGTTGATCTATTCAGGCAAGTCCCAACTGAATGGTATTCTAAAACAGCAAAGTCCTATTCTTTGTCAATGGTCACGGATCTTTTGTGTAAGCCGTTTTGCAAACTGTTTTCACGACACTGAAAGAATATAAGGTGGAACTTGTGCGCCCTAATACTACAGGGACAATGCTGCTCCGAGAAAGCGCTGGATTTCAAAAGGAGAGAGGAGTGTGAGGACCCGTACCCAGTAGAGACTCCACGTCCGGCACGTCTCCCAGGTCGTCCAGGATCTCATGCAAGGGGTCATTCTGGTCGGGGGAAATGACTTCTTTGTGTTCTAAAACAAGCTGAGGCACAAACACACACACACACACACACACACACACACACACACACACACACACACACACACACACACACACACACACACACACACACACACACACACACACACACACACACACACACACACACACCCACACACACACACAAAAAGCCACCTCAGGACAAACCAAATGCAACCTTAGAAAACTGTGTCTGTATCTGTGTCTGTGTCTGTGTGTGAGAGAGAGAGAGTGATTAGGCGGGAACCAAAGTGTATTCCACGCTTGAGGGACATGTAAGGGTTGCTTGGTAACAAACTCCATGCCTGCTTTCCTTAGTCACAGCTTTAAACCTTCACATGCTTCCGCAGTGCAAAGGAGGGTGGGGGGTGAAGTAGAGAGATTTATGAGTCCCCTCTGATCCTTCCAGAAAGATCCTTCTTCTCTTTTCAACGGAGGAGACAACATACTTCCCTCCCTCATGCACAGTCAGACACACAGGACATAAGAAAAGTCTTATCGTACTGTTGCTAGGGGTTTCATTGTTAATCTGTTGCCTCAGAAATAACGACTGTGAACAAAATAAATGCACTCATTAGAAGAAACCAGCTGTCGGAATCAAGTCATTCTTTCCGCCACATTACGGCCTGAACGAATACCCATCCTCGTCCAGCTGGGATTCGGTTACGGCGAACGCTCCCAAGCCCGTGAGATGGACCCATCTCACTTCTGGCAGATGACTGCCAGCCCAGGGGCTGAGAGGGGAAGTCGGGCTGACCCAGATGTATTTGATCAGAACCTAATGTGGCTCGCGGGCCTGGATCGAGATGGGCGGGAAATTGCTTTTATTGTTAGTCAGGCTGGAAGGGCCAGTGGAGAAAGAGTCAGTGGACTGACATCAGTGTGAACCTTATCCAGTTCTGACATCTGAAACATATCAGGCTGTGTGCACACCAGACAGGCAGCAGTACAGACAGAAAGACAGAGGGAAACGTCTGGTCAGGGAAACAGAGAGAAACAAAGATGTTCTGTGTCTCTCTGTCTGTGTGTGTGTGTGTGTGTGTGTGTGTGTGTGTGCCTTTGTGTGTGTGTGTGTGTGTGTGTGTGTGCATGTGCGTATTTGTGAGTGAGTGAGTGAGTACGTGTGTATATGTGTGTGTGTGTGTGCGTGTGTGTGTGTGTGTGTGTGTGTGTGTGTGTGTGTGTGTGTGTGTGTGTGTGAGTGGGTGTGTGTGTGAGTGGGTGTTTTATCTGTGCGGGTAAAAGAAAGCCAAATGAGAAGAGGGAAAGAGCGAGAGACAGAAAAATGAGAGTGTGGGTAAGTGAATGGAGTGTGTAAAGAACTCCAGGTGATTGACAGCCTCTGGTGTGAGTGCGCTGTGAGGGGAAATGAGGGCAGACTGGGACTGAGCTGACACTGAGAGGGGTACTCTCCCTGAGCTACACCACACCACACCACACCACACCACAACACAACACAACACAACACAACACAACACAACACAACACAACACAACACAACACAACACACCACACCACACCACACCGCACACAGCTTCAACCAAAAGGTTTCCATTAGTTAAGCTGCATGGCTGTGTGTGTGTGTATGTGTGTGTGTATATGTGTGTGTGTGTGTGTGTGTGTGTGTGTGTGTGTGTGTGTATGTGTATGTGTGTATGATGTGTGTGTGTGTGTATTCACTTTCACTGAGCAGCCACACAAAACAACTCCATAATGGTCATGTCACAACCCCAATGAAAAGGTTATGACTCAGCAGTAGCCATATGTGTGTATATGTGTGTGTGCCGAGCGTGTGTGTGGGTGTGTGTGTGTGTGTGTGTGTGTGTGAGAGAGAGTGTGTGTGTGACTTTGTGTGTGTGTGAGTGTGTGAGTGTGTGTGTGTGTGTGTGTGTGTGTGTGTGTGTGTGTGTGTGTAAATTTGCACATCTGTTTGTGTGTGTGTGGGTCCAGCTAACTTGCTCATCTCAGTGAATCACACCTCGCAGTGAGTCACAGGGGAATGGGAGCCCTGCCCCCACCCCTCTAATAAAGTGAAAGCAGCTTATAACCGCTTCAGTAGCTGATGGTAAACACCTTTGGAGAAGTGAGCAGTCAGCATGAAGGAAGTTACTGTAGCCCTGCACTGTGACCTTCTCCTCTCAGCAATCATTACTGTATCCATGCCCTGTCACCTACTCCTCTGATCAATCGTGAGCACTTCAGCAGAAAGCACACTCAAAGGAATCACAACATAACTTTCCAGTACAATTTTCAGTGAGCTCTTCAAGCATTTTCAACAGATATGCAAAGTCTTGACTACATAGCCCTCATGACTGGTTGACTATTAAGCGTTAGTCACTTCCTCTCCCCACTACCTAGCCATCAGGTCTCTAATTCAAAGCAGAAACTGAGGATTAGTGTAAAACTATTAGAACATGGGTTATATTCCCATAATGATGTACACGCTATTCAAGGGAGCATTACTCTGAGGGGAACCCCATAATGTGCAGGTATTAGATCACTGAGGTGGACCTAATGCTCTATACGAATGAATGACTAATCCGGACTTTAGGCTCTAATTCTCTATTTCAACTGACTGTGAGGGAGAGGTTGTTTTTTTTTCACTGCAGTTATACAGTCCTAAAGCCACTCCAGACGGCCTATTAGTGGGGTGTTTGGGGGGATAAGGGTCTTACTGAGTGTGTGTTTATGATCTCATCCACGGATATGTAGATGATGGGCTTGCTGAGCGTCACCATGTCGGAGTACTCGTCCATGTTAAACTTCTCCTCGGGGACGGGCACGTCACAGGCAGCTTGGAAGAAAGCCCTGAAAGTAAACAGCAGTATTCACCAGTATAGAATTAGTGGATACAATACTTAGGCGGACAATCAGTCAGCACCACTGACTACATATAAACAAACTTTGAGCTGACATTAATCATGCTTACAGAATGAAGAACGTACAGTATACCACACATAGGAATCGTCATTCACATCGCACACTTAAGAGTGTGTCTGTATAATGTGTCCTTGCAGAAAGACCATGAAGAACAGTGATTAGTCCTGATTGAATATGCACTTCAAATATTAGTATACTTCTCTGACTTTTCCAGCTTGGTTGGCTGGGTGTTTGTGACTCATGATGTCTTGGTGTGGAACATTCTAGGCATGTCTTACTCACAGTGTTTTATTGAATGTCCAATAACATCCACTCTGAGATCAACTCCATTTGCCCAAGACATGTCCAGCCTGCTGAAATCCATATTTTTTTTCCATGACCGCAAAACTAGACAGTCACAATCACAGATTCTCCATTTTACCTGTTTATCAAACTCATTCAAAATCCCTTCCTCTCTCATCATTGCACACATCTCACTCTCCATTTTACTGTGTTTATCATATTTATTCAGCCCTCAATAGTGTCCTGTCGTTAAACATCAGAAGTGGGTGGGATACGGCCGTGCTCTTCCATCCTTATAGCTTTTTTCCCCTCTTTTAAATCCAAAGTGGATCTCGCATTGATCCAAGAAAAGCATTAGGTAACGGGGCAGCCTGTGCTCCTGGGTGGGTGCAGGGCCTCAGTAATGACTTAATCAGATCAGGAGAGGCAGCCATGGGTGCAGAGCGCAGGGGAACAGCACTGCAGCAGCAAGACCCACAGAGACACACAGTGTGATTACCAGTAAGGGATGAGTCACCACACCAGTGACAGAGGCCAGAGGGGGGGGGGGGGGGGGGGGGCAGGGAGATGAAGGAGACACAGAGGAAGAGAGGGAAAGAGAATGAGCGAGATGAAGAGAGAGAGGGAGTGAGAAAAGAGGTAAGGAGGGAGGGGAGGAGAAATATAGACAGGGAAAGCGGGAGCTAGAGAGGCAGAGAGAGAAAAAAGAGGAGTGAGGTAAGCGGAGAGAGAGCCGAGCGAGAGAGAGAGTTGTGGAGGGAAAGAAATTGAGGCTGCACATCCACGGAGCCACCTTTTAGCAGTCCCTCTGCTCACCCCTCTTTCCGCTTCTAGCCCCCCCTTCTTCTTCATCTGCTGATACCACACTTTCACACAAAGGCCTATTTCCTCTCCCTCCACCCCGGCCCGGCTCTCTCGTATCTGGTGAGCGTAGCCTCTACCCTGTGCTGACCCCTCCGCTACCGGGCACTCAGTGTGAATTTCTTATGAATGTCCTATTTTACCTGACGCAAGGGCTTCTAGAAGATTTTTTTCACCGCCACTGATTAAGCACTTGTTTCGGGAAAAACACAATGCTACACAGTTCACTGCCTCCAGTTTAGACCTTGGTGTCAACCAGACAGACACAATGGCACAATGTTTTTCTTAATTCTTAACCATCAGCATTCCATAATTGCAGTTTTTATCACTGTATGCTTGAAAGCCATCCTAGAATTAAACGACTTTGATTCCCCTGTAATATGGTCATTATGTACCTAGGTACCTTACTCCAGTCATTTAATCCAAACTGAAATTAACCTCAGATAGGGCTCAGATACACATACGCGTCTTTTTTCAGGCAGAAACGCTTCAGTAACGCCTTGGCAAAGTGCGGCGGCCAAAACAGAAGCGGTGCGCTTCCCTTCCTTGCGCTGGAAAGTTGAGAATAGTTCAACTTTTAAGCGCACCTAAAAAACGCTTCAAAGCCGCAACGCATGGTGGAGAAGGGGCGCACGCTTTAAACGCGCCGTACCATAGGAATCAATGCATTTGCTCGCGCCCCGTTTTTACAAAAACGCGTATGTGTATCTGAGCCCATATTCAGCCTGAACTATTTCTTGGTTTCAGCCTCTTTCTTTATGTAAATGTGAAATTCTACTGCTTTGGAGGGATTCTGCATAAAAAGTTTCCTTCTTTAGTCATGCAAGTATTGGGACAATAATATCGCCGTGAGTAAGCTCAGCATCAGCGCTTACCTAGAATGCTCCTCACAGATCATCTCTCTGTTCATCTCCCCTCCATCTCACCTGAACTTCTGGTAGGTCTGCGAGATGTACTGGTTCATGGAGGTGAGGTGGTCGCTCTCGTCCTGGAACAGCTTGTTGGCGGCGGCGTGCTGCAGCATCTTGGCCACGGAGCCCAGGTTCCGCCGCTGGTCAGAGTGCAGCTGCCCGCCTGCCGTCATGTCGATGATGTCGAAGCCGTCCGGAGCCACGATGGCCGGGTTCATGTAGCGGTAGTAGAGCAGGTTCCCCACAACCTGCCAGTCACCCGAGGCAGAGGAGAAAGTCTGCGTATGTCTGGCATTATGTAACAACAACAACAACAACAACATCATCATCATCAAGGCTCTCTCACACACTTAGGTGTAAGGATTAGGAGATCTACATGGCCTCTTTTAATTTGGTTACAGCCTTTGTCACACTTACTTTAGTATGCTGGCTAAATGGTTTGTCAGGATGGGACAACATCCATCACAAATTTGCAATGAAGCTGAGACCCCTCAAAGATACACCAATACCCCGATCGTTATTATGTTCTAAACTCTGGAGATAAAGCTCAAGGACCCATAATGGCCCATGCTGGACCATTTATCTCTGAGAGTGAACAGTCACGCACAGTCTGCAGGGGGAACATCTAGTTTCGGACAGTTTGTCTGTCTCTGATACGCCATACAAATCATCTGCTAATGAGCTTAAAGCCTGAAAGCCAGGGAACCAGGAAATAAAGCTGTCTGGTGGAGAGCGAGACTGGCTGCAGCTGTTACTCGGTACAGCTGATGACTCCCAGCCCTCCACATCAGTACAGGATGAAATGATCTGCATGTGAAGTTCAAGCTTCTGACCTTCAGAAGTTCGTCCTCTGTGGCGTCCGGGAATTTCTCATGTAGCGTGTTCTTCAGAACCTTTGCAATGTATCTCATGCCATAACTACATGCAAAGACAAAACACGAGCATGAAATGGCAAGCGCAGGAAATGACCCACAATGCACAGCATGAAAACTAGCGGTATTCTGAAAAACTAGAACGGTTCACATGCTGTCCAAATAAAAATAAAAACACAGATGTTGAGCACAGAAGCTGAGTCATGACATGACAGTTACACAAAAGTAATCCAAAATGATCTCAGGCCTTTTGTTTAACACAAGACTGCCCCCTGGTGGGCATCATGGATGACCAGAAGGCTGTTTTTTTCAAAGAAACCGACACATGCAAATTACAGAGAAATTAACAGAAACAAGATCGTACACAACATCACAGACAAACAACGCAGTTAATTAGTACAGGGAAATCGTAATGCTTACGGGATGCTGTCCAGTGAGGAAGTGATGGAGCTGAGCACTTTGTCCGTCACCGTGCACAGCATCTGATTGGATGACTCCAGCTTGGCCCGCACTTCCTCGTGGGACAGAGCCTGCTCAGCAGTCACCTCGTAAGGCAGGTTGCTGTGATAGAATAGGGGTTGGGGGGAATGGGTGGGTTCATAACAACCTCATGAAATGACTCACACCACCTAAACAAATGAACTCAGTTATGTTACACAGACACTGATGAGGTCCCTTGTGAGCGCCAACAATTAGAGTAAATCTATGTTTATATGGATAAGACTGCAGCGTAGACTTAACTAAAGCCTTTCATTTAGGTTCTGATGATCGTTTTCTAGAAGGCTATGTGCATTTTTTGTCAAAAAATTAAACATTTATAAAAAGGAAACTTTTATATTATGCACAATGCACAGCTTGAAATGCATACATACAAATATGTTTGTGTGTGTGTGTGTGTGTGTGTGTGTGTGTGTGTGTGTGTGTGTGTGTGTGTGTGTGTGTGTGTGTGTGTGTTAGTGTGTGTGCATGTGTGTACAAGACAGGAAATACCAAAGAGAGAGAGAGATATACATCGGCACACTAATATATACACATGGGTCTCAAAGATATATGGTTTGAGTGGGCATGGTGAATCAATAAATAATGCAGTAAGAAGCTTTCACATAGTCATCTCATCACACCAAGCAAAGCAAGCAAACACAATCACATGTGAACATTAGGCAACTGAACATGTAAACAAATGAATTTGAAAACAGGAAAGGAAAAGAGCAGAAGCAAAGGATATGAGAGGGGGGGGGGGGGGGGGGGTGTTTAAGAGAGATGGAGATGGAGAAGGGGAGTTGTGATTATGAGCCAGTGATTCAGTGTTTTGCAACTGTGTGTAAAGGTCAGGTGTGTGTGTGTGTGTGGGATGGGGGGTTACGAGTATCAGAGAGAGGAAATTGAGAGATACAGACGGGAGACTGAACGATGTTTGTTGCCCACCTGGCCTGTCCGGTCTGTGTCTCCAGCTGGTTGACCCAGGCCTTGTAGATGTCCACAGGGTTGGTGTTGATGCCCAGGCCCTTGTCCTCGATGATCTCCTTCACCACGGGGGCCAGCAGCTGCCGCAGGGCATTCTGACCGCGAGCGCCCCGGTTGAAACTCACCACCATCTTAATGACCGTGGGGTTCCCCGTCACAATGTCTTGAATCTGGTCCACTTTAGACCTGAGGAGGAATACAGAAGCAATCAACACTCAAAAACATAACCCAAACATTTATCTAACACTTTGCTCACTAAATCCTATAACTGTATCTATCTCACTTGCATTGTTTATAAACAACCGCTCGGGAACACGCTGTTTGGGCATTACGTGTGTCTTCTACAGAACCTCTCTGAACAAGCTTCTAGTAATGGAGGATAAATCACATCTTCCGGACACATTCTTGGACACAATGCCAAAAAAGAAAAAATCTACAAAGACCATCTTGTGCTCCATAAAACACAGTTGAAAGCCTCATCTTTTAATATGAAAAGTCTTATAAGGATTCAAAATGGTGTGGATTTGGCTCACTTGATCTCCTCCTTGAGGGCCGACTCAAACAGCTTCAACAGGAGGTACTCCTCGCGCTGGTTGGAGGCGTAGTTGTAGAGGGTGAAGATCACGGTGTCCATGAACTTGGTGGACTTGTTCTGAGGCATCTGGAAGATGACCTTGGCCAGGTAGGTTGGGTTGGTCTACGAGACACATTCAATTTGCTCAATTAACCCCAATATTGACAATATCCCAACCCTGTCCCCAAACCCTAAGCCATAAAGTATTCATCATCAACAGGGAGTTAGTAATAGTTTGTAATGGTGCCTTAAAAAAGTTGGAATAAAATCACACAAGATGGAAAAGTGAGTGAAATGCATGGAAAACGTAAGATAATGATGGTGTCTCTGCCAGACCTGAAGCAGGTAGAAGAGATGCTGGTAGGCCTCCAGTCTTGTCCTCTTCCCTTTGCTCAATCCTTTAATCCCCTGCCGTGCCCCCACAGCCAAGCTCTCGTTACTCGTCTTGTGTTTCTTGCTCTTCATCTTCTTGCTGTGTGACACCACATCCTAGTTCAGGAACAGAGTTCAGAGATTCGGATCAACAAAGGAGTTGTTAAAAAATACATATTACATGTTATTAACTTGACGCAAATATTCATTATCATCAAAGTTGTTTGTCTTACAACAGTTAAGTCGCTGTAATGCCACCCTGTTTTCAAGCGCAGCATCCCTGTGAATTTGAAATCAGACTCATACCTGTAGTGTGATCCTGTTCTTCACCAACAGGCCAATCTTAATGTCCATCAAATTTAAGTCCTTCTCCATTTGCTGGTTGGAGCGAATTTTGGTGACCAATTCCTCCCTCAGCTGTGTCACTTCCTGCTCCTCTTGCAGATCCAGGCTGCTCTGCTCCAGGAGGTGGACAAACTTACGGACCACTGCCAGTGGGGGGTCCTGGGCCCCAGCTAGAAGAGAAAGCAGCACAGCATAAGAGCATTCACATGTGCACAAGACATGCATAAACAGACAAGCATGATTACACACACACAGAGAGACACACAGGCACACATGTACACACACACACACACACAGGAAATGACAAAACCTAGCTGGCATGTACTTACTGAGTGTTTTGTAGTTATCTCTAGCCTTGTTTGCTTTTAGGAAGGCCTGGATCTTCACAATATACTTTTCCTAGCCACACACAATAAAAACAGGGAATGTAACATCAGCTCACAGCAAGTTTAAGAAAGCATGTCTCGAAAGATTGCAGGGGGGATGACATCATAACTTACATGGTCTCTGAAATACTGCAGCCTTTTAGTGTACCTGCTTTTGGCTATCCACATTTTCACCAAAGACTGGATCTAAAGTGAAACAGACAGGAAATAGTTTTAAAGCCTGGCAAGCTTCACAAACAATCCTCCAACAATACATGAAACTGCATGTCATTTAGTAAGGAAAAATATATTTTTGTACACATTACCTTAACCGCTGATCCCACATTGCTTTGAAGTGTGCCGAGTCTCTCTTTATAAGATTTCCTCTGTTTGTATCCCTTCCAAGAAGCCTGCAAAACATCATGATCACGTAACACACAAGCAAATAACATAAATAAAAGATCATGAGCGAGTGAATAAAACATTGTAGCAGTGACACATCACTTCCTATAGCCTTCAGGGATTGCAGACAGGAAACAAAACACATCTCGATCATTGATGTACATGTTCGGAAGAGGCAAGATAAATTGCTTTTGTCTTGTAGATTCTTGTTGGAATATATCACTAAGCAGTATTTCTTTATTCGTATTTTTAAACATGAGTCAGTTGATCTCTTGTCGTCGTCACACATTTTCTGTTGCTGTCTCAGTCTCAGTCCGTTTAAAGTCTGTTGCTCAAGAGGGTTACCAGTCATTCACTTTCCTCAGATTGCCATCTCATGAGTAAAAAAAACTTTGAATATTCTCAACTGCAAATATTTTTTCATATTTTTTACCAATGAGTAAATTTAAAGATTCTTGATTTTTCACTGCTCGAAGTACCCAACAATTCAACATTACAAACCAGAAAATGCAATGTTGGTATAACTGTGCTGTACCTGTAGTTTGACCACACTGGGCTCCTGTTGCCGTAGATACTCAAGTCTTTCAGCCAGGGCCCTCCTCGCCAGGTATCCACGAATCCGAGCCTGGAGCAGGATGATGAGCGGCTCGTTGGCCAACCAGAGCTGCTCTCTGTTGTACTCTGCGGTCACGCATCCCACAGTGCTCTGGGGGTTGGTTCAAATGTCACAGAGCTCAGCAGATTGAATGAGTGTGGATAAACAGTGAAACTGCTTATGACCAATGACTGCTGATTCAAGTGCCGGGCATTACGCCAGAGGCAATAAAAGCACATTCTAATACCACTGGGACAACTCAGAAACATTCTCACTATCCTGAAAAACAGGTGAATTGGCATGACATTGTTATGGGATCGAAGGGGGCAGTCAGTCTGCATGAAGGCAGTGAAGTAGGCTGAGGGTCTGGTACCTGTATTTCCTCTTTGGTTAGCTGTGAGGTGTTGTGCACAAACTCCTCTGGCTCATCCCAGGTCCCTTCTTTGGTCTGCAGGTTGTAGCAGTAGCCATACTTGTCCTTTATCCTGTGCTTCACCCAAACTCCAGCATCCCCACCTAAGGGAGAATACCTAGTTTTAACTCTGTTTAATCATGAACACAAAAAGCCCATGGCCTATTTTCATTTTCTCTTCCATGGATTAGAGATTTGTGGTTGTTTTCAAGGCATTTTCAAGGAGCATAGGCCATCGATAGCGAGTTGTTCCGCCAGATTTCGTATCCACTTGTTCTCATTGTTCCAGTTATCCAGAAAATCCACTGAGCGAGGGATTGGCCCACCCAGCTATATTTCTTCTTACCAGGCATTGTTTTAGAGCATTTAAATTGCTTCAAGTGTTTAAGTCCTTAATTATCTTAATAACTTTATACTACGATTGTATTACTAGTTCTGAGCAAATTCATGCTTGAAACTAGAATTGCCATAATAATAAGGCTGTTTGATCACCACTGACAAGTACAAAACTGCTTTGACAAAGTCAGGATCAAGACAAATGTACTTGTTTTTACTCTGGCCATACTAGTTTTAAGATGTATTTAGGTTCTTTGAGGCTAGAGATGTTAACTTGTTCAAAGAAATCTTGGTAAGGCAAATTTTCCTGTTCACCTGGCAGATCATTTTGCTCATAAAAAATAATACATCCCCCATTTTATTGCTTTTTTTCTGGTTTTTGAAAGCTGAATTGTCGAGGTCTAGTAGGAACTGAAATGTATGGTGCGTTCACAAAATCACTTCGACCTAATTAGCATAACACAATTTCTGAGAAAGATTCTATGGTGAAGTATGAGAGTGACTATATGATAAATCTGAGAAAGATTACATGGTAAAGTATATCAGTGTAGCTGTAGTGACAATGACATCACTGAAGCAGTAGTACCTTCAGCAGCGTTGAGAGCCTGTTGTTTGCCCAGTTCTGACTGATAGTCGTCTGCACATTCGGCCATGACTCCTCGCAGACCTGCACAGGTGGCCTGCAGAGCCTGCAGTGTACCCTGGGTGTCTCCCTCCATCACCCTCAGGTTGATGTCAGCCACTGCCTCCGCCACTGCCGAAACAAGAGAGGCCCATCAGCCGCACTCATCCTGAGGCTGCACCGGTGTCCTGTGTTCCTCTCGCCCCCTCTTCATGTCTCCCTCTCTCTCTTTCTCCATTTCTCTCCATCTACTGTATCTATCTCACTCAATCGTCTGTTTCTTTTTCTCACTTTATTTCTTTCTCTGTCTCTCTTTTTGCCCCTTCCTCTCTGTCTCTCAGTCTCTATTTCTTCAAAATGAAATCAGCATTTGCAAGTTAACATGCGTGTTATAACATAACAGTTTAAACAAACGTCTATGTGCATGTAAACATCTACTCTTCTGAGAGGATGACCTTTTCAACCAGCGTTATCATTTGTTCATGACTGTAATTGACTGAATGGTACATTATAGGGTTAGAGTGTAATCATCTATCTATGAATTAAAGTTAGTGGCAGAGGCAACATGGAATGCATTTTGCATGTTGTTGAGTAACAGGTACCAGTTACCAGTCTCTTTCTATGGAGAGTTTCGACAGTGTGGTATGTGCAAACTGGTGCTTCACATCAACGGACTTCAAATATTCCACTTGAGTGTGTTTGAAAACATCTAACTACTGTGAGAAAATACCTCCCCTATTGCGTCATCATTATGTTTGTGAGGCTCTCCAGTGGTCTAGAATAACCACAGCAATTTCCTTCCCTTTGATGTTTCCGTGTTTTTTCTGTATACAATTCCCCATCTACTACTTAGGGCTTGAATAATTTCACATCTAAAATGAAGTAGAACACAGCTAGCTGGCATGTCAAACCATGATCAGTGAATGCATGTTTTACTATAACATGAAGCAACAACATGAGAACTTGTTAACACTAAACATGTGTTGTCTACAGGAGTGACACTGTAGTCATGATGTTGAGACTGACACAGAGGACACAAAACAAAACAAAAGCAAAGGTCTGAGTTACGTCTGAGGGCTTCCTGCTCTTCCTGGTTAGCAGTGTGTATGGCCGCCTGGATCTGGTCCAACCACAGCACAGCCGACTCGTCCCCTGAACTCTGAGGAGTGACACACACACACACGTGCACACACACGCACACACACACACACACACACACACACACACACACACACACACACACACACACACACACACACACACACACACACACACACACACACACACACACACACACACACACACAAACACAAACACATATGATTCACTCATACAATCTTATCACAGTTCAAGGGTTGCAACTGAAATAGCACCTAGAAATGATAAAAATTAAGAAAAACACTGGGACAAATGACACAGACACTACAAAAAGGAAGCGATCTGTCTAGCTAATGACAACAGTCCCTTTGGGACAGGGCGCTACAGGCAGCTACTAAGTGTAAATGACAATACCGTTTGCTTGATGCCAAATGGCAAGACCTGAGGGAATATTAACAAAAGAAAACACTCCAATTAACTACAATAGCACTGATTAGAAGCAGCAGAGTTCACTTGTGTTTCCACACAGAGTAAAGGGACCACTGTAAAGTGCTTTGTCTTCTGTACTTTACCTGCACTGCAGATATGGAGAGAAGTTTCGGACGGAAGACAAATACAAAGACAATATTTTGCTTTGGAGAGGAAACAGACATCACAAAGCCCCCCTTAAGATTACAATGGAGGCTATCTTGGATATTGCAGCACTTCCTTTCAACGCACACCCTGACACAAACAAATACAAGTCAGCAAGACACTGATTTAAACTGTTTGGTGGACAAACAAAAATATTCCTTTCCTTTCATATGAAGGAAACCATTTAACAATTGATTTCCTTCTTCAAATATGCATTTTCTATGTACAATATACATACACTACAATGTGCAGAATAATTCAACCACATATTTGGCCCAGTTGCCCTGTGTGTGATATATGTTCTGCCCGGATAAAGACACCCTTTCTTTGCCAGACATGAGGAGGCACATCTGGGAATTGAGTTAAAGGTTTCAGGAACACTGACAACGTGTCATAGGCGGCATAAACACGACTGCGACATCAGAACCTCGACCCCGTGACTGATCCTCTCTGACAGAAGCCCACGCCCTCAGCTGTAAACTGGGCTTAAACGATCTGACGCGGCGCTGTGGAATTCAGACTCCCCCAGCCTCCACAAGTCTCCACAGGAAACCAGCGCTATAGTGCAAGCGGCTACGCTACGTGTTCACCATCTGTTAAACTGTAAACTAACAGAGAGAGGGAGAGAGACACCACTGAGGCCGACGCTGAGGATCACACCGCCACTAAAAGAGCAGTGGAGGACAGCTGGACATTCACAGCAGCCCTATTCTGAACACTGACTGAGTGTAGACAAGTGGGGGAAAGAATATGTAAATCTCACTAAATTTGGAAGAAAAGGATCAAAGAAAAAGATATGAAGAAATCACTGCTGGTGCTGATAGTCACACTTGTGCTACCGACGCTTTCGATTCAAGACAAAGGTAAAAATAAAGTCAATTACATCCATGTGCTAGCTTTAAAGCTTCTAAATATTGTATTTCTACATTGTTATACTGTATATTTGGTATAATATAATAAAAGTCTTATTTTGAAGTACCAGACAACAGTATCTATCAATAACATAAGTGTGATTGTTATTTAAAACGATACGATCAATTACGATTAGCTACTGCATGTACATATAGTTATACTATAGTCTTAATCTTTATGTTTAAGTTTGAAACTATAAAAAAAGGAAACAAAAAAGTAGGTATCTCTTTCCTGCTTTGAGGTGAATGTTTTCTGATGAGGAATCATGTGTGTTATATGACTTAGCAAGACAAGAGGGCAACGAAGGGCAATGTTGTTCTGTCAGAGGAAGATAAGGTGAATTTACAGCGCCTGTGTGTTTGGACATGTTTCCATGAACGCTTCATTAACCGCAGGAATTTCTCCACTTTTGTCGCACACAGACAAGAGGACCAAAGGGAAGGCAGTTGCCCCACCGAGAACCTTCAACGGGCAGAGAACCTCAGGCTCCAATGGCGACAACTGCACCAGCAACTTCAGCCAGCCTCCAGAGCTGGAGCTCGTCCACCAACACGCCGAGGAGTACCTGACGGGCATCCTGAGCACCAGGATTCTCCCCAGTGCCTACCTGCTGGCTATGGCGGTGGGCATCCCGTCAAACACCTTCATCCTGGCGTGCCTCAGTGGGCGCACGCGGACCTGCTCGGGCGCCGTTCTCTACCTCAGCCTGGCCGCCTCCGACTTCCTCCTGCTCCTGGCGCTGGCCTTTCGTGTGCACTACCATTTCCACGGCAACAACTGGGTGTTCGGTGAAGCCGCCTGCCGTCTGGTCACTGCCTGTTTCTATGGTAACGTGTACTGCTCTGTGCTGGCACTCATGTGCGTGAGCATCATGCGCTACCTGGCAGTAGCGCGGCCCTTCGTCTACAAGGCCCTGCCCAAACGCTGCTGCGCCATGTTGGCCACGATTGCCGTCTGGATGGCGTGTGGCGTGGCCATGGTGCCTGAGCTACTTGTGCACCAGACCTACCGGCTGCCCAGGCTGGGCATCACCACCTGCCACGATGTGCTGCCCTATGCGGAGGAGCCCTTCGCCTTCCTCGTACCCTACCGACTGGGTATGATTGTTGCTGGGCTGGCGCTGCCCGCTGCCGTCGTCACATTTGCGTACGGCTCCATCGTGCACCACCTGGGCCGCTCCAGCTGCGACTGGTCGCTGTATGTCAGGGCCAGCACCCTCGTCTTCGTCATCTTCGTCCTCTGCTTCGCGCCCAGTGCTGTCGTTCACTTCCTGCACTACCTGAAGCTGTACACGGCCCAGCAGGACCACTTCTACGCCTACTACGGCGTGGCCGTCTGCCTGTGCTGCTTCCACAGCTGCCTGGACCCCTTCCTCTCCTACATCCTGTCAAGGACCACTAACTCTCGACTGCACTTTGTCAGCTTCAGGAAGAAGCCCTCTAGGATGTCTGTCTTTATCTGAACTTGTGGGAACCCCCTATGGCGTTTTGCTCGGCGCAGATGTGGTGGGTGGACGATCAGACAACACAAACGTCACCCTAAACAAGGCATGCCTGTGACAGAACACTGTGTGCTAGTCTATATTAAGAAACCAAAACAAACCAAGCCATAAGAACTGCTTCAGAACAAAATGGCTTCTTCCCTTCAGGCTGGATTTAACATTCTCTCCAACACAACACAGCTTCGCTGCCTGAGAAGAGCCTCAGTACTTTCATCACCAGGAGACAACCATATCATTTCATCCACTGTGCCTTAAATCCTTGTAAACATTCCTTGGACTTTTAACAGCCATCCTTGTTTTTACTTGAGGCAAATGTGTTCCTCAGGCTATATAAACTTAATGGCTAGGTGTATATTTGCACTGTAAATATGTTGACCTTTACTGAATCTTTGATAATGTCTTCTAACCGAACGTATGTACATATATAGTTTACAGCAAATTTTCCTTCAAGGGACAATAAAATATATATTTATATTTCAATGTTTCTAACCCAGTATCATATTAATAACAGTCTAGGCCGACAACATGCATTATAGTACTTGTACATAACATTATAGTACTTGTACATAACTTGTAGGGCACTGTATGTGTGAATCTGTCCTCTACCTTGCATATGAGATCCTTGGTGTGCAGCAGTACGTCGTGGTAGTGTTTAGCTGTGTCTGGATTCACTCCTTGTAGTTTGGCAGTGGCCAACAAGAGGGCAGAGAGAGTCTTCTCCGCATCACCAGAGGTCAGCGCTTCATTGATCTCAGCTATTGCTATGACTCCTGCACAATACAGAGAATGTCAAAAATTATTCATGTGACCATTTCTGTACGGTCAGTACCTCATACCTGTAACTGTTAATATCTATTTGAATGTGTTTTCACATTGTTCACACTGTCTGAGAGGCAGATAGCAGAATAAGGGAATCTCATTTGAATTGCAGATACAGTCATAAACACTCTGCTTTGTTGCTGAGCGTCCAATTGATAATAGAGCAGTCCCAGATTGGCACCGAATCAGCCGAAATTGGTGCCCCTTTAGGACCACAGCTGATCTGCTGTCAGCTGCGATCAGGTGCTCCATTCGGACAAACATGTGACACTATGACAGCCAAGGCTCCTTACGTTCGTGCTCCTCGTTGACTTGTTGATTGACTGTGTCAACGCACTTCTGAACGTCGTTCCAGGTGAGGAACTCCTGGCCCTGTGCTAAAGCCTCGGCCCTCATGATGATTAGCGTGTCGGCGTACCTAAGAGGGTGTAAAGAACCATGAATGAATGAATGAATGAATGAATGAATGAATGAATTTCACATTATTCAGCTGAAACATTGTAGTTGACTCAAGCTATCAAGAATGCTATGGTTCCGAGCTCACTTAATACCACAAAAAGTAATTCTCAGTTATCTTTCATCGAGCAATTACAGTGGGGTAGCAGTAGTGGACTTGTGAGGGAGGGCATGTCAAGGTGGCCAATTAACATTCCTTTTGGTACAAGGAATAAAGGCAGCGTCCTGAACATCACAGCCACGTCTCAACTATATCTAACCATTTGAGAAAGAGAGTATTCCTTTTTAAATTATGTTGTCTCTTACTACCTACTGTTTCTCAGTAACGGTAGCATGGGCTGTCAGGCAGTTTAGGCTTCTATGCTTGGTAAGTGCTATATAAATACAGTTAATATTATTATTATATTTTATTCTCATATTAGGGTCTCGTATTGATTGATTTCTGGTCCATCTCACCTCTGCATGTTCTCGTGGTCAATGTTGCTGAAGCCCAGCGGGGAGTCGCACAGCAGCTCAGTGACAGCCACTGGGTCCTTGGTGTCCAGGACCTCGTTCAGCACAGACACTGCTGACAGCATCTCCACGGCAACGCACAGCTCCTGGTGGCTGAGGTCCGGTGTGCTCTAAAATAGACCACAGGCATTTTAACCACTAAATACCTTGCTTAGAAAAACTGAAACATCTAATATACATGAAAAAGGTTTACTGGCCAGTCAAGATAGGAATTGAATAGTGATTGTAATACAATGATTACAAAATAAACTTAAAAAAATGCAAAAAAGAAGTTAAACATAAAAGCAAACATCAGAGTAGTAAAAAAGCAGAGGGTCAGAGGATCAAACATAATTTGGCAAGGCCGCTTCCAGTGTCTCTACACATGTTCTGCTCACTGCTCCAGGGTTGCTTTGGGTAAATGTATCTAACTAATGATGATGTCCTGTAGGTGTAAAGTGTACAGATACTTTGGGTAAATGTATCTAACTAATGATGATGTCCTGTATGTGTAAAGTGTACAGATACTTTGGGTAAATGTATCTAACTAATGATGATTTCCTGTAGGTGTAAAGTGTACAGTGCCTCCAGAAAGTTCAGACCCCTTCATTTTTCCCACTGCTTCATTTTGGAAAGTAATTAGATGTTTTAATCTACAAACATTATACCACACAGTTGAAATGAAAGCAGAATTTGAAGTTGTTTTGTTAATTTATAGAAAATGAAACAGTGAAATATTGATAAGTATTCAGACCCTTTGGTTGAGACACCTTTGGCAGGAATTACAGCCACAAGCCTCTGGGTGTTTGATACCACAAGGTTCGCACACTTGGATCTACCATTCATCCCTGCAGATGGTTTCAAGTTCCCACAGGTTAGATGGGCTCCAATGACAAACAGCCATTTTGACAAAGATGTTTTATCGGATTCAAGTCCGGACCCTGGCTTGGCCACACAAAAAACCCTGAGTTGTCTCCAAGCCATTCCTGCGTTATCTGAGCTGTGGTTTAAGTTGTTATCATGCTGAAATGTGAATCTTTAGCCTAATCCAAGAGCAACGGCACTCTAGAGTGGGTCGTACTGAGGTACCTCTCTCCATTCAGACTAGTCTCACTAGTCCCTCCTGCTGAAAAACTTCCCCAGAGCATGATGATGCCACGGCCACGCTTCACTTTTTGGGTTGGTATTTACGAGGTGATGAAGCGCTTAGAATTGACACCAAACAATTAAATCTTTGTTTCATCATACCATAGAATCCTAGTCTGAATGTGCTTTAGATTCTGAGCAAACTCAAACCGGGCTCTCATTAGTTTCTTACTTAGAAGAGGATTTGTCTGGCTGTTCTCCTATAAGGTCCAGATTGGTGGAGTGCTACATTGATACTGGATCCTCTTGAAAATTCTACCAACTCCTCACCGGATCTCTGTAGCTTGATCAAAGTGACCATCAGGTTCTCCCTTACCTCTCTGAAGAGAGATAATTGTGTCAAGGCACAGAGCTGGACAAAATAATTTCTGCCACACTGAAAGTTCCTAGGAGCACAGTTGCCTCCACAGTTCTGAAATGGAAAACATTAGGAATAGCTAGGACCTTTCCTAGAGCTGGCTACACCCCTAATACGAGCAATCGGGGGAGAAGGGCCCTGTTAAGGCTCTAGTCTACATAGGACCTCATGGCTTTGTTTTTTGCTCAGCTGTGAGACCTTATATAAGCATATATGAGTGTGCCAATCCATATCATGTAAACGCAATAAGTCCATGTCCCTATTTTTTATGAATTAATAAAAAGAATATAAAATTCTGCTTTTTGAATATTATTTTTAGATATGGGGAAGAAAACAAAAGGATAAAATACATTTGAATTCATTATTTGTAAAAAAGGAAGGGGTCTGAAAACTTTTTTGGAGGCAGGGTATATGATGATATGAGGGGCTACCCTGCTGCCCTGGATCTGCAGGCTGAAGAGCTCGTCCTGGTAGAGCTTGGCAGCGCTCTGATACACGATGGGCAGCTGGGCCTCTGGGTTCATGAGCTGCTCCACCGTCTCCTCCATGTCACCGAGGCGAATGGCGGCATTGATGGCAGTGATGGCTTCCAGCTCTGCATCAACACACAAAGTTCACTCGTCACATATGGACGATAAGAAACACAGACAAAAAAGACCACTTCATTGAAATACATAAAAACAAGCACCAACTCATACAAACATAAAAATAAGAAATAAATCCCCCTTTCACACTAATACACATACTTTTAAAATACTAGTATTTAAAATCACCAACTCCAACAGGGAAATAACTGAAATGTCCTGCATTTGAAACAAAAGTACTGAGGGGATTGGTGTGAAATGGTATGATTTTCAACCATTGACACCACTCATGATTTTCCAGTATCTGACGTACTTCTCTTCTCTGCCTCAGCAAAGTCGTTGCAGGAGCTGATGGCTCTCTGAATCTCTTCCCTCTCCAGCTGCACGGCATACCCAGCGTCCTGCAGAGAACCAGCAACGTTCAAATACATTAGAAAGCCAGAAGGATAAAATCACAGCCTGACTATAAAGGTGTCAGACATTTTGTGGATGGCTATAAACCTTAAGGCTTAAGTG
This sequence comes from Sprattus sprattus, assembly GCF_963457725.1. Taxonomy (NCBI): domain Eukaryota; kingdom Metazoa; phylum Chordata; class Actinopteri; order Clupeiformes; family Clupeidae; genus Sprattus; species Sprattus sprattus. Next base: position 26,034,531 of record NC_137913.1, read on the forward strand.
GTCCATAACAGAGCCTGGAAACTGAGTCTGCAAGTGTTCTATCATCTCTTATTCTCAGCAAGGGGAGAAAAAAAAAAGAGTCAAAGAGTTAAATATGATCAGTTTTGATAAGCTACAGCCACCTGATTTCTGTGCTCCCTGTGGGATGTCAAGTGCTCCAGGTACCAATGGGCGTGCGCCGCTGAGATCCCCACCAGGCCCAGGGCCGGTAGCCCCAGTGCTGCCAGAAGGGCGGCTTCGTCCCGGGCATCGATGGCCTGGTTCACCCTCCGCACAGCTGCCTGTGCTGTGGAGAGAAGGAAGGGTCAAGGGTCACATTATATTGTGAGTCACATACAATGAACCTTTAGGGGCAGTGACAGGGGGGGCTGTCACTTGTCTCTAAAGGTTCATTGTATGTGACTCACAATATAATGTACATATAATGTTCATATAATGTACTACTGTTCATGCTCTTTAATCTTTTAAATCTGAAAGCGCTGGGAGCACCATCACCCTCACAAAAAGATTGCTACCAGCAGAATGCTTGTTCCCAGATGCCTTTCCTCAAAACAGTTGAATAGTTTCTCAGTTGTCTGATTACTGCTAATGACAAAGCCTTTCTTCCTAATGCCTCCAGCATGATGTTCTGAAGCGTCATGAGGATGATACGGATGCTTAACTAAGGCTTCACTGAGCCCATCTGGGCCAGATCTGGACTCGAGCGCCATGTTTCAGAAACATGATGGGCAATGGATTATTCAATAAAACAGAACTGATTATGGGATATGAGCACTGACCAAAGACTAATGCCCTGACCGCTTGGACAGGGAACCATACACATCCACAATGCCACTAAGATCATACGTACTGTTCACCAAGTCGATAATGCTCTGGATCTCCTGTTGTGTGAGCAGCTCCTCATAAACATCCCTCTCCTCAGTGGGAAGGGCTGAACGCTGAAGACACGGAGGCACATGGAAGAAGTTCACAGTTTGGAGATGAGTGAAAAAAAAAGAAAAAACATGAACCAAACCTTTTTATCAAACTGCTGCATTTGACATAATAATAAAGGTGCTATTACTCAGTCAGATGTCAACACGTAACTAGAGACATTTTTCCCATGCTGTCCCACGCTCTCACATGCACGGTAAAAAAAACAGGCCTTGTTCAGTAAATGGCTCATTTCCTCGTTAGGAGACGCACTTGAGACTTAAAGTATATCAGCAGGCCAGTTGAGTGGGCCTCTGGTCTCTTTCAGCTGACGTTCAATGTGCACCCCTAGGCTAGAGAGGAGGAGAAGGGGGCTGTTTTCTTTAGGGCATGCCTGCCTGATGTAAAAATGCACTGGAATGCCGCAGCTCATTAAAGTCCCAACGCGAATCAAAGAGTGATCACTCACTCTATTTTTATATACATGGCGTTGTAAAGCTGTTAGTTCTTGTTACACAACTTGCAACACAAGTCAAGCCAGAAGCTAATTCTGATATTTTGCAAAGTCATATCATCGAGCACCAAAACATCTTGATGAGGGTTTGGGAATGAGTTGTGGGAGGCCTTCTAGGAGTTACAGCCTGTTCTTGTAAACACTTCCATCTGGCTGAGTTAGCAGTTGCTGAGAGGTCTAAAAACAAGCTTGCATCCTCGCCGCCACTGCAGCTGTGGTTGCTGCGGGAACTGGAGCTAAAGAGGTCAACACGTCGGTGGGGAGTGGATAGTGGAGAGTGTGTGCTCCACTCATACCGCAGGGCCTGCTGAGTCAAAGCCCAGGTGGGGATGCAAGAAAAATAAATGTGCGTGTGGACCAAAACAGCAAGATCACACAGAGGACTGTTGATGTTGATCTGCAAGCAAGTCATTTTTCTCCAACTATATGCTTGTTTTTATTCCGCTTTATTCTGTAATGGCATAGCATTTAAACCATCATCTTCCACAGTATCTGTACTAAACAGAACCTGTGCCTCAACCAGCTTGACTGCAGAGCTAAATGACTTCTGAGGGAGGGAAACAGTGGCATGCGTTACCTGTCCTAAGGGCTGGTTCTCTTTGCTCTTCAGGGCTGGGCTCAGGGCATCCTGGTACTCCTGTGCCAAGGCCACCTGTGTGTTCCTCAGCATGGCGTTGGGGTTGCTCAGGGCCTTCATGGTGCCCTCAGCCTGGCCCTTGCCTATGGCCTCGTTGATGGCAAACACAGCTGCATGTACTGCAGATAATGGAGCAGGGTCATATTCAGAGAGTATTACTACACTTTATTCATACTCTAGTCTCACATCCATCCTCTAGTCTGTACTGGAATCTGTACTGGATGCCTGTACAGGTATCTATTTATGGGCAGAACCATTCAACAGATTTTAGTGATGTAGATCATACAAATACATATGTTGAATATTTAAAGAACTGAAAGAACTATGTGTAAATGACAATGCCATGTCTCTCTGAATGTGCTGCTCGTGTTGTTATACTTACGCTCTGCCTCGTCCACTGACAGCTCGTTGGCCAGAATGCCACCGATCTTGCTGAAGGTGGGCATTTGGATGCCATATTTTTCCAGCTCACTCCTCATGTTACTAATTTCCTCCTCTGCAGGGGTAGAAAGGTAACACACATCACAGTGATATTTTAAACACACACACACACACACACACACACACACACACACACACACACACACACACACACACACACACACACACACACACACACACACACGATAATTAATGACACTGCAAAATGTGCATTAGCTTCATTTTCTTTGATATGCCCTGTGAAATAGCCCAACATGAATGTTACCAATGTTCCATTTGCTTACAAAAAATAATAAAAAAACAGCGTAGTAATTACTTTCATTTCTTCATTTGCCTCTGCACAAGTGCTGAGCTCTCCAGTAAAAAGACCGTCCATGCTTGTTTACCTCAGCCACTCCTCACAATCATGCAGGCAGCATGGAGGGAAAGCTGACATTCAGCCTCAATTAAAAGCAAACAAGGTTGCCTGATTACCTGTCATTACAGCCTACTACAACCCATTAATCATGAGGCATCTTCAACAGGACACGTGTGTGCATCTCTCTGTCCCCCATCCTCCCATTCCTCCTCTTTCTCTCTGCTCCCTACCCCCGTTCAGTTGTTGTCCTCTCAATAGCCCTGCGGCCACACTTACCCCAGAATACCTGCTATCAATCTTCCTTACTTTGTTGGGCTTATTTATTTATATGTTATATACCATAGTTTCTACATACCATTTAAAAACAGCCATAATTCGGATGAGAGTTCATTAATCAAAAAGAGCATCATAGAGAAGCTGCTACTACAAATACAGGCTATCTGACAGCATCCATTATAAGTGACAACATATAAACTGCAAATGTCCTTACCTGTAAAATCCACCTTTCCCAGCAGGTCTTGGATCTGAGGGGCAATTCCCAGTTTATACAGATACAAGCTGAAAGAAGCACAGCACATATATTACACATGGCATAGATCAAACCACTCATCATGCATATGGAGAAAGATGGCTGCTAACGTTATAGCCCAGAGGCACATGAAATATTACGGCTGTCAAAGGCAAACACAAGCAGACCTATAAAATATATAATGCCACAGTCAATAGTGAATACAATCACCATAAAAGTAGGCCTAACATGAGGAAATTAAGTCATAAAACCAGCACTCAACTCACAATGAGATGTTACATTTTAAAATGGGATCCTTGTATTTTATTCTGCATTGATCAGAAATACACAGGACAAAGTCTGCATGAAGTCCTAGCATCATGCTAGTCACAACATCTTTAAGTAATTGCCTGATGTAAATATACCCAACACAAACACAAACATGTGAGTAATTCAGAAATAAAACTCTTTCAAAATGTAATATAACTTGCTTTTTGTTTTCATTCAATTTGTAGTATATTCAATGAAGGTCTGTAAGGTGTTTCAACATTTGGAAATATCAAATAAACCTCCTCTGCTTTGTCTGTTAAATATGAAGCACATAGACTGCACTGGCCATCTCTCTTCCACTAGAGGTTAGCAGCGAGCAACTTTGCACCACTTCCTGCCACAGGAGCCAAATATGGTCATGCGTGCAGCATTAAAGCCTGTCACAGGTGGCTTGGAACTGCATTAAACTTTTATCTGCAGGAGTTTGGCGGATAAGTGGCCATGAATTATGGAGAAGGACCACAGAAGACTGCAACACAGGGGTTTCTGCCGGCGAGGAAACCACGGGGACGACACACTTCCGCTACCTTTGACCCTGTGAATGCGGACCGAGGGAAAAATCTATTATGGAGGAGTTTACGGTTCAGGCAACAGTGGGGCCAAAGGTTTAATTGTTTAACTCTTTCGTGTGAGGTTCAGACGCACGCGTACAGGAGCCAAGAGCGCCTAGTGGCTGATTGCATTTGGACTGAGCCGAGGAGATCATATGGCTGGGAGGGAGGGAGGGAGAGGAGGATTGACTTTCTCCAGAACACTCCTAGGCCACTAGTATGTGTTAATGTAAAGTCCACAAACACATACCTACAGAGACAATACACATTCAATTTACATTGAATACAGCTCTCTCTCTCTCTCTCTGTACTTTTCTTTCAATCTTGTATGTACACATTATAAGCTCTCATATAAACCCATTGTCCCTCACGAACACACACAGACTAAGAGAGAGTGAGAGAGAGAGAGTGTATGTGTGTGTGTGTGAGTGTGTCTGTGTATTTCTGTGTGTGGGTGTGATTATATTTATATACAGTATGTGTGTTCAGATGGCCCTCTGCAGAACCAGGAAGGAAGAGTGAGGGTCCCTGGTATTTCACCACTGATGGAGCATAAGCAGGAAACTCTGGTGCCGTTCCCCTGGACTTTTACATCCCATCCAACATGAGGCCCCTAATACTTGTGTATGGGCACATCTACTGTACCTATCAAAAGCTCACATTATATGTAGGCCAGACAAATGTGAGACTTCTTGGCCAAAGGAACATCTTACAGACATTAGCTTAAACCTACAGTACGTTTCACTATAGCCCAGGTGCAGCTCAGTGACTCTCTGTTCCCAAAACATAAAACAAAACCCTTTTTTTTTGGAACTGACCCTAAACATAACCAACACGCTAAAACCCTTGTGCACTTTGTCAACATGCAATCTTTAGCGCTTAAGCCTGTGTAATTGACAAATAAATGATTAGGCCTTATCACTGAAAGAAACAGGCACTAATGTGTGGTGTGGCTAAAGCACAGAGAATGTGAGCAGGAAAAAGCAGTGCCAAAACAATATTAGAATTAGAATGGTTACATTGATAAAGAGTGATTGAATGTTGTGGGTCATCCTGTGTTTCTTTAAGAATCTCATCTTAGAATGTCAAATGGTAAATGGACTGCATTTATATAGCCCTTTTCTACTCATTGAGCTCTCAAAGCGCTTTACAGATGAATGCCTCAAACAACTACCCATTCACACACCGATGACAGAGGCTACTATCTAATGTGCCAACCTGCACATTGGGAGCGGTTGGGGTTTCAGTGTCTTGCTCAAGGACACTTCGACACATGGTGAGGAGGAGTCGGGATCAAACTAGTTCTCTTTTATATGGTTGGTGCCCCCCACAAAACAAATCCTCAACTGTCCCGGATATGTCTTCCTTACAAAAAAAGGCGAGAGGAAGGCCACACAGGAAATACTGACAGGAAGCTCTGCAAGCAGACAGGAAGTGACTGCACAAGGAGATGGGTTTGGTCTGCAGAGCCACATGTGCCTATCACACAAAGAAAACAACCAAAAAGCACTTCCAGTTGCGGTTTCATGACACCACCTTTCTCAACTGATGCCGCGCCCTTCTCACAAATCTTTGATTTGTGTGCTGCTCAGTGTTATCAAACTAAAGCAGCTGAGCTGTCATTAACAGAACAGTTTGGTCTCGCTGACAGTGTCTGATACTGAAGCTCTTTACTAACTCTGCTGCCAACTGATGTTAAAGAAGAGCAACACATAAACAAATATCTTACAACTGATAAAAAAACAACTGTATTAAAAGCAGCAATACAGTTTGAAATATAGGGTTTAAGCATGCATATGGGTGACTTCCAGACCTTTCCATAAATCCAGCTCATGGAAAAGAGAGGTGGGAGAGGAGAAGAGTGGTCAAGTAGGGGAGGGAAGATTTATGTGATGGGTGGATGTTGAAAGAGAGGAAACACATCATAAATCCATTCACTGGAAATGTCTCACACGCGCGCACACACACACACGCACACGCACACGCACACACACACACACACACACACACACACACACACACACACACACACACACACACACACCTCTGTCTTACCTCAGTGCGTGGATGCAGTAGATCACCTTGGGCATGTTTTTGCGGTCGTACACATCTGTCGTTTCAGGGTAGAATATCTGGTAGGGGGAAACCGGGTGGTTAATAGGTGAGAGCACCCCATTTTCATAAAACCTCTTGTGCTGTTACACTGGGACAATACAAAGACATAGAAATGATCAATCATTATAAACACACAAAAACACACAGACACACAGGCACACAGACACACAGGCACACAGACACACACACACACACACACACACACACACAAAGGTGTCTCTACAACATCAAGTTGAAATGGAAAAGTAAAAGAATTTGTATACACCTTATCTGGCTAAGACTGGAACTTTGAATCCATAGTGACCCACTTTGGATGTTTGGATGTTTGTTGGTGTGCTGTTGTATGGAAGTGTTGGTGTGCTGGTGTGCTGGTGTGTTGGTGTGCTGGTGTATGGGTGTGCTGGTGGGCTAATGCGCTGATGTGCTGGTGTGCTGGTGTGTTGGTGGGCTAATGTGTTGGTGTGCTGTTGTATGGGTGTGTTGGTGTGCTGGTGTGTTGGTGTGCTGGTGTGCTGGTGTGCTGGTGCGTTAATGTGTTGGTGTGCTGTTGTATGGAAGTGTTGGTGTGCTGGTGTGCTGGTGTGTTGGTGTGCTGGTGTATGGGTGTGCTGGTGGGCTAATGTGCTGGTGTGTTGGTGTGCTGGTGTATGGGTGTGCTGGTGTGTTGGTGTGCTGGTGGGCTAATGTGTTGGTGTGCTGTTGTATGGGTGTGTTGGTGTGCTGGTGTGTTGGTGTGCTGGTGTGCTGGTGGGTAAATGTGTTGGTGTGCTGTTGTATGGGTGTGTTGGTGTGCTGGTGGGCTAATGTGTTGGTGTGCTGTTGTATGGGTGAGTTGGTGTGCTGGTGTATGGGTGTGCTGGTGTATGGGTGTGCTGGTGTGCTGGTGTATGGGTGTGCTGGTGTGCTGGTGTACTGGTGTGCGGATGTACTGGTGTGTTGGTGTGCGGATGTGCTTGTGTGTTGGTGTGCTAGTGTGCGAATGTGCTGGTGTGGTGTGTATGGGTGTATGGGTGTGTTGGTGTGCTGGTGTGGTGGTGTGCTGGTGTGTTGGTATGCTGGTGTGTATGGGTGTGCTGGCGTGTTGGTGTGCTGGTGTATGAGGGCTCAGATACACATACGCGTCTTTTTTCAGGCAGAAACGCTTCAGTAACGCCTTGGCAAAGTGCGGCGGCCAAAACAGAAGCGGTGCGCTTCCCTGCCTTGCGCTGGAAAGTTGAGAATAGTTCAACTTTTAAGCGCACCTAAAAAAACGCTTCAAAGACGCAACGCGTGGTGGAGAAGGGGCGCACGCTTTAAACGGAATCAAGGAATCAAGGAATCAATGCATTTGCTCGCGCCCTGTTTTTACAAAAACGCGTATGTGTATCTGAGCCCTGAGTGTGTTGGTGTTTTGGTGTGCTGGTGTGTTGATGTGTTGATGTGTTGGTGTGTTGGTGTGTTGGTGTGTTGGTGTATGGGGTGCTGGGGTGCTGGTATGTTGGTGTGCTGATGTAAGGGTGTGTTGGTGTGCTGGTGTGCTGGTGTATGGGGGTGCTGGTGTGCTGGGGTGTATGGATGTGCTGGTATGCTGGGGTGCTTGTGTGTATGGATGTGCTGGTGTGCTGGGGTGCTGGTGTGTGGGTGTGCTGGTGTATGGGTGTGTTGGTGTATGGGTGTGTTGGTGTATGGGTGTGCTGGTGTATGGGTGTGCTGGTGTATGGGTGTGTTGGTGTATGGGTGTGTTGGTGTATGGGTGTGCTTGTGTATGGGTGTGCTGGTGTATGGGTGTGTTGGTGTATGGGTGTGTTGGTGTGCGGATGTTGCTCTGTCTCTAGGGACAGTTGGTGACAGTGACTGCGTTCCCATCCCCCCCGGGGGCGTACTCAAGATAGCGCTTGAGAAAGGCCCAGATGTTTGATTACAGCAATGATTTTCCGACCCGGTGGTGACTGAGGCTGATTAAATGACTCTGTGGAGCCAGTGACTCGAGCAACTCTATTGTCCCTCTACGCCCTACCTGAATATTTAAGAGAATTGATCATGACACGACACTGGAACAAGGGGTTCATTTGAGAAGCACATGAGAGGGTTTCCATTCCCATTCATCTCTACAGGTGGCCAGACCCCTCCATAAATTATGCCTTAGATTAAATCAATTGCCCTGTCGAGTTCCGCAGCCCTATGCAGCAGGGCCTGCTTTCGCAGTTACAGGTGAGGAAAGTCTCATAAAACGGTGTTATCAGCCCATGTGGGTGGAGACGAGATAGGCAGGTAGCTCTTAAAGCACACACACCTCAGTGAGACAGGGTAACGTTCTGTGTACTTGTGTGCGTACAGTCAGTTAGTTTCTGAATACATGTACATATGTTATGTGCGCATGTTTTCATAAGTAAGCACTTATTGAAGTTAATACATGTATGTGAACTTGTGTGTAAAATTACATTTATTACATTTTAGTAAGAAAGTATGTTACATGTATATTTAAGGGGATTAGAGGAAGGGAGGAAGAGGGAGAGTATGTGTATACAGTATGTCTGTTTAAAACCGTTGGCGTCCGTCACCCCAACCCCAACTCTGAATAATGTCGCACCTTGTGTGTGTGTGTGTGAGTTTGCGTTTGCGTGAATGGGTGTGTACGTGCTATGTCACACCGGTGCTGCTAGTAGCACAAGAAAGGAGGAGTTGTCAGCCTCACCTTGGGCAAACCCACAGACTCCATGGCCCTAAGCCACTGCACTGTGTTGTCCGTGTGTCTGAAGTGAAGTCCGGTCCTCTGTACAAACACAAACACAAACAGTCACCATACACAGACCCATACACATAACTATGTCCCTATCTTATCACAAGTATTTAGTAATGCTGATCTATGTGGGTGTCAGTTTAGTTTCTGATCAAAACTGAACTGGACAAAAACAATCTTTACTGGCAATTGTAGTTACGATCGGGGTAAATTATTAGTTGCTTTGTTTGCCTGTGAAGTTGTATTCTTGTCTGTCTGTACTGTGTCAATCACAATCATTTCTTCATTCATGCAGTAAAGTTTAATCTTAGAGAAACAGTTTGTGTGTCTGTGTATGTGTGTGGGTGTGTGTTTGTGTGGGTGTATATACACACGTAGTGTTGTGTCAGCTGAAACTCAGGGGGGGGATCATGCCTATCCCACGCTCCCTGAGGAGAGAGTGGTGTGTGATGTGGAGACACCAGTAATGCATCTACTGCATATCATTTCCTGTGTGCCTGGCTCTCTGTGTGTGTGTGTGTGTGTGTTTGTGTGTGTGACTGGGTGGGCGGCACACCTTCCTCCACAGTTCATTATTATGTCAACAAGACTGCAAGCACTTTTAGTGAGTACTGAAAGTACTCCAACTTACTCAGGACCAAAATCACCAGTCAGTTATATTCTTTATCTGCCAACTACTGATCTACTGCACAGTGGCATAATTGAATTAGAGTGTTTTTCACTTCCATGTCCACAAATCTAAAAAGACAGGGATCTCTGTGCTGCCAACCACTTAGAGGTGACAGCGACAGCGGTGCACATGAGATGAAAGTGGAGTTGCTGCACACCCTGTAGCGGGACTGGTCTCGGTCGTAGATCTTTTTCTCAGACACCATCTTGGGTGCGAAGAACTTGGCGAGCTTGCCGAGGTAGACTCCGTTGCGCAGGCCTTCCTCCAGCTCAGTGGTGGGCGGCAGCTCCTCTTCCACACATGCCTCAATCCACCTGAGGACAGAGGAGGGGCATTACTAGCCTGGGGCTAGCTGGAGCTCTTGTGTGTTTTTCATTTGATAGATTTTTGAGATGTCACAGCATTTTCTTTTATGTGTTATGTTAGTGATGTTTTTTTCGTCAGTCAAATGTGCACCAATACTGTAGCTCTCAGTTTTTATCTTTAACAAAAAAATATGATGAACAGTTTTTCATCATGGCAATTGTCTATAAAGCCTTGTACAGTGTCCAAGAACTACACAGGCCATACAAATGAGGTTTTCACCTGCTACCTTTCCGATATCTGATGATTTTTTTTGCAAAACTATGAGATAAAAAAAACTAAATGAATATGATCAAAAATGTAAAGAAGTCTGATCATATTCCAGAAAGCAACGACAGCTCAGAGATTGTTCCTCATATGTATAACCCGATCATATATGTTGGGTTCTAAAGGCCGACACCATTCATGTTGAAGTATGACATCCCAAACTCTACCTACTGTGTTGCTGTCATTAAGGGACCAATCAAGACTGTCAGCCAATTCAGTCCTAAATGTTCAACTTGTAAAATTCCAAGGTATGCAGACTCATATTGGTGCAGGTCCGGCCTAAGCATGGTCACCTTGGATACAAATCCACATAAACAAACATAACTGGCTTGGACTGGCTCTCACACTGGACTCTGTGCCCGCTAAAGGTCAACATTTGGTGTGTCCCCCCCCCCCCTGAAAGCAGTGCAGAGAGGGGTCAAGGTTAAAGCTCTGGCCACAAGAACTGCAATAACTCTCCACACCACTGGGGGTCAGAAGAGTTTATCTCAGGGTGTAAGGCTTGTGCGTGTTTCTGTATGGTTTTTCTTTCAGCGGTGCTGATTACATAGTTACTTCCTTCCTACCATACTCTGACAAAAAAGGGCAGCACAGAGGAAATCTGGGGTAACCCTGCGTCAGTTCACACACAGACAGAGACCTCCAGCTGTGCTCTCATAACATATTGACATATAATAAGGGGATCCCTTTAGACATGTTATAAGGGGATTCCTGCTAGTAGAGATATGTGTCAGAGGTTAGATAGGATACTCGTTTAGAATTGAAGGGCTTGCAGTTTGCTACACATTGGTTATGATATTATAATATGGGCACGTATATTTGCATAATACATGCAAGGTTTTATTTACATGCAAATGAGAATCACCCCCATCAAATTGAAGCATTTGGCCTCTGGTCATTCCAGAGGGTCCTTCATGTTTTCTTTTTTAATATGGCTTTACCCTAATAAGGGGATACCCTTGGCAAAACATTCATTTGGATATGCTAAAATGACATGACTCACACAAGTTTACAAGACCCAATTGTGCAAAAATAAACAAAAACAGTATCCATGACAGTAAGGCCTGAAATAAATATAAATATTTAAGTTCAGCAAACCACAATGGTACTCTCCAAGCAACTCAGATTTTTGGGCTTTGACCTATTCAAACAAAGCTGCTTTGTCATGGCACCAACGCTGATGTTCTCCAACAGATGCCTGAGTGTGTGTGTGTGTGTGTGTGTGTGTGTGTGTGTGTGTGTGTGTGTGTGTGTGTGTGTGTGTGTGTGTGTGTGTGTGTGTGTGTGTGTGTGTGTGTGTGTGTGTGTGTGTGTGTGTGTGTGTGTGTGTGTGTGTGTGTGTGTGTGTGTGTGTTTGTGTGTGTGTGTGTGTGTGTGTGTGTGTGTGAGGAATAAACTCTGGGCTCTGGGAGGGTTTATTAAACAGATGGAACAACAGAATAACCATGACAACAATACCTCCAACAATTCCCATAGAATATGAGGTGAGGGTAAAGGAAGTATGGTGATTAGGGGTGACATACGTACCCAGATTAGAGTAAGGGTCAATGAGTCTTGACAGTCTGCTGATAAGACATTAAGGTGACATTAACCAGAGTGACTCATTCTACCACTCAGATGAACACACTGACAAACAAACCATACCCATCAGATATAGACCATGGTAGGCAAGGATGGGAATAGAGTCCTCTGTAAAAGCAAAATAACAGATGTACCACCACTCAGCCACTCTTCCAAATGGCTAAACAAAGCTTCACTTTAAGAGAGTGAAGGGTTTTTCTCCCCCTCATTATCATTGAATGCAGCCAATCGTTCAAACACAGAATGCTTTATTCTGTGCTCATCGTGAAGGGAATAAGGTTACACATTAAAGGTGAGGAGGGATGAGTACAGGAATGATTCTCCAAAGGTATTTAGGGTATGCCCATACCACATGGCTTCACAGCCAAGAATGGTTAATCATTTAAACACCAAGCCATCAAGCTGCATCTCTTCTGCGATCCTGTGAACCCTGCTGCAGTAGGTTGTCAAACAGCCACACTCAGACACAACAGCTGGCCTTGAAGCTTGTGGTGGGAAGGGTTTACAAAAACAAAATTCAGGGGAGTCTAGGAACATCCTAGCCGACAGATTTATTAGTTAAAATCATGCCAGTGTATGAGTTGAGGCTAAATCAAAAACACAAACCAAAACCAGGGCAATGTAAACCACAGCAAGTGGTATGCCACTAATATCCACCAGCTCTATCTTATAGCACTGCATGTCCTCCATAGAGCTGCCTCGGTACAAATCCATGTACCGTCATCTAACTTCAAACGGAAATCATATTACTTTGCGGGTGTGGCTTTACTGTACAGAATCTTAAGTGTTAAGACGAAGGCTCCTTCCACAATGGATGTCAGCAGGATAGTGGTTCAGGCTATAGGCTATATTCTGACACTGGGGCTAGTGCTTAGTCTGGTCAAAATAGAGCTGCTTACGCACAGAGGCCAGCGGGGTCAGAGGGGGTCTGTGCACTCCCCGTCTCTCAACCCCTGACAGATTTGCAACCAGGACTTAGAGAGGCACATTTAATTAAGAGTTTCAGGAGGAGGAGGGGAGTGTGTGGCTTGCTGTGGTGACAATGCTCCTGCCCAAACATGCGTCAGCGCTTCTCTCCAGTAACTACCCTCCTCCCCAACACACACACATGCGCGCACAAACACACACACACACACACACACACACACACACACACACACACACACACACACAAACACACACGCACATGTACACATATATAAACACACACGCACTCACAGTCACACACACAAACACGCACTCAGTCAACCACGAGTACAGCCGTCTGTCGGCACAAAGCGATCTGGATCAGCCACGGGCACCACCTCACACCGCACGCTACCTCTTCATCCCCATGGCGATGACAGACTAGCACACGACACCCTCTTCCAGCATGACATGTCCTCAACAGGCCAACTGTGCCCTGGAGCAGTTTGCTAATTACACCTGCTTTGTTGACTGTGATGAATCAGGTGTATAAAGCAAATTATGCATTTATCACAATTATTACAAGGGAACGTGCAGCTAGACAAAGTAGCGTCAATGCCAAACCTAAAATAACCAGGCTTTGTTGGCAGAGTGTTATTGATTGTCTCGAAACAGTGGTGCCATTCATCCAGGGACCCATAAGGTCCAACAGAGGCATATTCACAGAGGGCCACTGATCGCCACAAAGATGTGCTTGTGCATCACCAATTTTCATCCCGGTGTACCAGCTGTCCGCCCTTCAGGAGTATTTACTCCATGACATCGAACATCTTTCACCTCTGCGTGTTGCTGTGGTCAGGAGTCTTGTTCAAGTGCTGTTATAACAGAGGAGCTGTTTTTGTCTTTTCTTTCCCAGATCAAAAGGCTAAACTTTAAAGTCTGTCGTGTGATGGCATAAGAACAAGATAAAAGGCTCAAAAAAAGCATTCAAGCATAGACTTGTCCTCCTGGCACAATTCCAAATAATAGGATGAGGACTTTAAAGGTGACCAAAGTTGGGAAATGGCCACAGTAATAACTCTTTCATGCAGCTTAAATACATCTTGGACAGAGAATATGAAACAATAAGGAATACAATATTTATTAAAGGTCATTATAACTTCATAAACCACTGGAAACACCCAGCATTCGAGGGATTAACAGTAATCAAAGCAGTCCAGCAAAAATGATGAGTCAATCCCTGTACGAAGCAGCATGTCTGTCTGTCTAAACTTAGCTGCGGATAGGCCAATGAGAGAACAAAGCACATCCTGGCAGCATCTAAACCCTCTCATAGTGATCACTACTTCCTGTGACTGAACAATGCACTTGTGAAAAGCCAGTACCACGCTGAGGTCCAGAGATGTCTATAACCCCACAAGCACCTTCTTCCTGGCATTGTCCAACCTGCAGCGTAAGACAATCTCAAGAATCTCAAAAATCAGGGGAAATCCCATTGCGAGTGGTAAAATCGCTAATGTTCATCATTAATGAATACACATATCACCTGGGCTGAATACACATATCACCTGGGCTGAAGTATTTCAGTACCATGGCATTAGTTTAGATTTGGATGTTGGTTTTGGAAATTGTAAGGCACATTCCAACAGCTGATGTATTTCTGTGGGTTGCAATGCAGACCGTTATAGCTGACAAGACAAATATGCTCAGCTATGAATCTATGTACATGCAATATTCCAAACCTGCTAATCAAGCTATAGCCAGAGTTTTATAAACAGCCTCCCATTCCACCACCCACTCCCCATCCCTTCTAATATATGCTTGCTGCGGAAGTTTAGAATTAAATATGCATGTACTGTTGCCAGGGCTGTTCAATGAGCCTGGCTTATAGCTACCCTGGAACATGCATGTGTCAGTAACAAGGTGGGCTTCAACAACTTCACCTTAATTGTAATTTACTTTACTTAACAATATACTTCGAGCTCACCTTGAGAGCATCAGTTCACTTGTTTACAGACATGTGTCCATCCCATGGAGAATGTCATATTCAGATTTAATAACATAATCATTACATTATGATCTAAAATAATGAGTCTAAGATATAGTGACACAGTGGGTAAAATAAACATACCATGGCTGATTTTACTCTCTCCCTGCTTCTCTCTACATGACCTTCTAAGAGAGAATGTCACAGAGTCTACCTTTAGCTTATCCAGATCATGTCTACGATGTAAATGCAATGGACAATCTTATCATAGGAGTTAATGGCATGCCTAATACCAGGTTCGAGGGGTTAAATGAACAAAGAGCGGGGCTAGGTGCTTTGTGAGAGCAAAGTCTTAAGGAATGACGATGTAACCGGACCACTTCATGATGTCATAGGCCTGACGTCAGCACTGAGCAGTCAAACACATGGTCTGTGGAAAACATCTTTCCCTTGCTTCAACAGGAGATGCTTGGTAAGACGAGACTGACTATATTAACGTCATCAAGTTCTTGGTAATGCTGTGTGCCGCATGCTTTTATCTCACTTTAGAAAGTGTCATTATCTCTCCAAAAACACTGTATCTCAGTAGCGAAAAAAGGAAAAAACACGTCCAGTGGGATCCCCTATCTTTAAAAAAAATATGCATGAGCAAGCTTACTTTTCTCTGTTTACCTAGGTCAGCAGGTCCAAAGTCGAGGCGTTTAAAATACTCACCGGAGTGGGGGGGGTGTGTGGAGCTTAGTGGGGAAATTGTGTGTGTCAGCTGACGTGCTGAGCGGATATCTTTCCATGACTGTGAGTGTGTGTGTGTGTGTGTGTGTGTGTGTGTGTGTGTGTGTGTGTGTGTGTGTGTGTGTGAGTAAGACTAGGGGATGGCCTCTGGTTACTCACGACACACGCAGAATGTCCATGCGTAATCTTCCCATGTTCTTTTAAAACCCCTGAAGAACCAAATGTAGCCCTTTTCCTCTTACACATCCCTCTACTGACAAGCGTGAAGCTGTACACATAAAGGAAGGTAAGTCTACTGGATACTTTCGTATAGATTGGGCAGCTTTGGTCTATAAGGTGGACTAACAAAAACAGTATCAGACCCTTGGCCCTCTCCTCTTCTGGTTGATGCCTGACTCTGATGGCAAGCGATGATGTGTAAAGGCTACTGCCACGTTAACAGGCCGATTAGCAAGCGGCATTATAATCCTAATCCAAGATGACAGGATTCCCAGAATAGAGGCTTTGCAGCGGAGTAGCAGAGGAGAGCTCTGACGAACAAAGAGGACTCTCAAAGGTGAACATAAACACCCACCCATTAGCGATAAATAGTAAATGAGCTCAAACGGACCGGGGTTTGACATGCGATCTTAATTCGCTTAAAACACTATGATTATTAGTAGCTTATTTTCCTACACTTGATCATAGTTAATGTGATCAGCTATCAAACATATAATCCCCTGCATGTGTGGCTAAGCCACTGGGGAAGCCCCATGTTAGTTGACAGCCAACAGTGTACACCTCCAACCGCACTAACAGCCACAGGTTTTCACAACGACCTCTTAAGGCTGGTCTACACTGCCTTCTCAGATCTAACTATTCTGGGGCATATATCTGAACACCATTGACTCCAACCTCAACTCGGTTCTAAGAACTGAACACTTTGAGTAAATCTGCATTAGTTCACCAAGGCTTAGAACGGTTCTAGGAGCTAATGAGGTTCTGCACACCAGCATCTATAGGATTCTGAGCATTTTCAGCAACAAAGGGAGTTGTGAGATGATCACACACACACACACGTCTCCTCTGGTGTACACCACTCCGGAAATATGCTGTTTGCTATATCATAGAATTATTACTGCGATCCGTGTGAACTTTATTAAGGTAAAGTCAAAACATTGTGATTGGCTGATAAAGAATGCCACACCCAATAATTACTCAACCCATGCATACTTGATGGCACCCTGCTTTGTGTCATTGACATGAGCAAAAATAGGTATTCCCACCTACTCTCACTGCGTGGCTGCTGATGTGTGAAGCCCTTTCGCAGTGCTCGTTGCCCTATAAAATTGGGAACCACAGTGTCTTGGTTTAGGCAGGAGGTATACTGGTGCAATATGAAAGAGGAGTACTGCAGTGGAGACTTGAATTAAATATTTATGGTGTAGCTATTATTGTTAAAAAAAGCATCTTGAATGTTTTAATAATCTAGACACTGTAATGGACAACCTGGTGGACTTTTGCTTGAGATCAGGCAAAAATAGCCTCGAATGGACACCATTGTTCATATGAAATATGGCTGAGGTCGGCAGATTTCATGAATACAGTTCTCATTCAATTCACTTGGGGGATAAGGGTATCCACAGCTCAACAACTAACCTTAACACACTAAGGTCCAAGGCCTTTTAGACTTTTCTAAGTTGTCTGACATGCCTTGATGTTTTTGTACATTTTGCTTAACTAAAAACATTGATGCACAAATGGAATATATGATTCTATTCTAGAAGACCTCAGCAATAATATTAGAAAATGTTTCCGTGGTTGTTCTTTTTATGTCTCTAAGACGAAAACTCAAAAATAAAAATATCCCGGACGAGGGATATAGATTTTAGGGTTAAATATACACTTAAATGTAGCATAAATCTAAGCAAAATATACCACACAGAACTCACAACAAATTGCATAATCATGTAAACATATCAAAAACATCATGCAGACTGGCTTCCTATTTCTCAAGCAGCCTATGGTATACCCCGGTTGACCACTGTCAAACACATACGTAGGTGAAGAAGCCTACAGGCCAACGCTGAAATTGCCAATATGCCTGTACACAAGTGCAGTAGACGGAGCTGGGCGCTCACCGTTTGGCTTCCTCTAGGTGACACAGGTATTCATAGGCAATGTTTTGTCGTCTCCTCTCATCCATTTCCTCCGCCGAGAGCCTCTCGTCATCCACAATGGCTGCAATACAAACACAGGAACAAACAGCCACAGTCAAAGGCGAATGGAGAGAACCAATAGAGAGAGGGGAATGTGGAACCTTTCCTGCGTTCCTTCAGGTGATAACACTCATAACACAGTGGGACCAACCAGGGCCAGGTCAAGAGAAGAATTTATGTGGTTTAAAAAAAAATAATCAGTTGGTTATGATGAAACAATAAACATCATGATGTTGGTCAAGTGAGATAATTATACTATACCCTAGCACTAATGAGCCTTATTCACACACACACACACACACACACACACACACACACACACACACACAGATGCGAACTCACACACACACACACAGACACACGCACATTCGCGGACACACACGCGCGCGCACACACACACATACACACACACACTCGCGCGCGCGCGCGCACACACACACACACACACACACACACACACACACACACACACACACACACACACACACACACACACACACACACACACACACACACACACACACACACACACACACACACACACACACACACACACACACACACAAACAC
The DNA here is from genome assembly GCF_963457725.1 of Sprattus sprattus. Lineage (NCBI taxonomy): Eukaryota > Metazoa > Chordata > Actinopteri > Clupeiformes > Clupeidae > Sprattus > Sprattus sprattus. The sequence goes on from NC_137913.1 coordinate 26,052,890, forward strand.
ACACACACACACACGTACACGTGCAAGCACACCCAAACTCAAACACACACACGAGGTGAGACAATATTTAGAGTTGGGGTTGGGGTGACGGGCACCATTCAGAATGCCCGATTGTGATTGGGCTGTTGAATGGTGAGGTGGTGGGGTGGTGGGATGGTGTAGAGTGACCTTTACCTGCTACTGACAGACACCCCAACCACCCCCATCTCCAACTCCTCCCTCCTGTGTTCCCTTCTTGGCTAAATCCCGAGCAATCCCTTTATTTCTGGCTGAGTAGCTTGCTCCCTGGGTCTGTGAATGTGTCTCTAAACGGGTCTTAAGATGAGGTTAAGAGGCCCCTGGCTCCTGCTGTCAATAGAAGAGAGATGCTATGGCCTCACAGCGCTCCTCTTATACCGTCAGCAGGATAGCACTGGTTGACATAGCATTGTGACCCATTTTAAAGTGCTGTTGTGCATTTGGGATATGGTGTCCAGGCCGATCAAAGAGACAAGCATTGGAGCTTTTAGTAGAATTTATGAACATTCTTATTATTTTTGTTAGCTTCATTTTCTAGGATTTTGTGTCCAAAGACATAATGTCTGTAGTAAGCCTTGAGCAAATCATAAATAAAATACAGCTGACCCCTCTCCACCACTGGTGTTTTCTCACTGGTGTTTTTCAGGGCGCTAGCCTTCTGCTGCAGGCTACTCTGTGTCTCTTGAGGAAAGCGTCACCCGTTTTAAGGGATAGAGGCTGCTGTCCCCAGTTGCTTGCTATTGGGAGAGATGGCATCTGAGTGCAGGGGATTGACTTGAGTTGCACTGGGACTCAGAAGATGGAACAAAATGGTCCCAGGCCCCTGGCTGACCTAAGGTTCATCTAAAGGACAAGATTAACTTTAACTTGCACACCTCGATAGCAGTAAAAGACGGTCCCCATGATGGAGAAGCTTCAGACCGTATCACACTGCAACAAACTCACATTTCACTATTTGCCCAAGCAAGCACCTGAGAGAAGCCTCACAACAGGCCTCACTACCCAACGGGCAACAATCCCATCCTAACCCATCACAGAGAGATCCAAATCTACTAAATGGCACCCTATTAAATGAATGCCTCTGGGAGTAGAGGCAATGCCCGCTGTGTGCCAGTGGGCGCTGAAGTGGGCAAACTCTCTACCCTCTTCAGTGTCAGTGCCAAGGGGGTGCCCCATTGCCCCTGGGCATCATTTACTCACTGCGTGATAACTGATTTTGCTGACAGGTGAAGAGTGCCCACGCTTTGGCACTTTTAAACAAGCCAGCGGATCATGCCAGCCAGACCGGCACAAAAAAAAGGAGCCATCTTCTCTGGCTGAAACAGGCACAGGCTTGCCAACCAATCTCTGTGGAGCTGCATTGTACAGTTCCTTTTGTTCACACTATCTGTGGCATCGGTCCCGATAGAGTGGCAGGACAAAAAGAAGGTGATGGGAGCAAGCTTGCACAACGGTTTCTCTTCCATTTGTGTGCATTTGGAGGCGACCATTAATGCGTCATCAATTCCTATTCTGAGAAGAAGAGCACAACTGGGCACGAAAAAACTAAGTTGGCACACAGACTAACAGCCGTAGGACTGTTTGCCAGCAACATTGGGCATACCCATTAACCTTTTGCCATATCTTGTCATGTCATTATTGTGTGATTCTGAATCACAGGGCCAGTGCATGCTGCTCTGAGTCAGCTTCCAGTTAAGAGGCTCTCAATCCCCCCCTCCTCATAGTGAGTAATGAGTTACAACTGCAGGCGACCTTTGAGTTCAGTCTCGCCAGGACCGCCTCTACTGTCTGATGGTTGGCGCTGGCAGCACTGCAGAAGAGCCATCTTGAATCTTAATTGTGGAAAGAAGGGGGAAAGTAAAACCTCACCTTGAACATTCATCTTCTGCAGTCATCCAGTGCTCTCAAATCCCAAGAGGGAGGCTAACTTTGCCCCATTTTACTTTTTGACTCTCATCAGCAAAGCACAATCTAAGAATAAATCACATAACAATACAGCCACACTACAGAGGTCCGGGGGCAACATTTCCTGCCTCAGTCTAGAGACAACAGAGGGTCTAAGTGAAGGCCAGTGTGTTGTTGGCAGACCAGTGAAAGCAGTCACCGCAGACTGTCACAACCCCCTGAGACCTCCATTTATTCTGCTCAATTGTTTGACTGCCTTGAATAATCAAACAACATCACTACCTGATCTGCAATGCTGTGGTAAAACCTTACAACTCTTCTTGGGTTGCACCAGGTCTGATAGTTTATAAGCATTCTGTCTTTTCATTTACAGGAAGAGGAAACTGAGCATGAAACATTTATATTCTGTACAGAGAAATGAAAATACCGCTATGAAACTGAGCAGTTCCCACTGAGAAAAGGTAGTTTTACTGTGTCAGGCCTGCTGCCTAACACCTTAAAAGCATTGCTCCTATTTAGTTACACAAATGGATGCGTCAGAGATCCTGCAATGAACTCCAAGTTGTATCTTGTATCCCTTAAAATGATGATAGATAGATAGATAGATGATGGATTTGGAAAGGTAAAAAGTATGTTTGGCACCTTTAACTTATGCATAATCAACAAATCCCCACTGACTGAGCAGATATTGGTAAAAGTTACAAAAGAGCAAACACAGAGAGAGAGAGAGAGAGAGAGAGAGAGAGAGAGAGAAAAGAGAGAGAGAAAAAAAGCAAACAATCCCGCTATCAGGAATCAACGTTTGATCTCAGCAGCTGGGTAGTTAATATTAAACTGGTAAACAACAACCACTCCCACCCAGACATGTTGAGAAACACCTCTGTACCCCACCACCAGACCCCTTCACATGCACACATGCACACATGCACACACGCACACACACGCACACACACACACACACACACACACACACACACACTCACACACCCACACACCTACACCCCATTCATTCACCTAACAGTGCGATATTGTAACTGCGGTGGAAGTGTAAAAACATATTTTCCATTCACTTCATTATTGCATTCTAACCCAAGTTAAATCCCTTTACATCAACTGATACAGATAAACAGTGCACGTTCAATGGTTTTAGAACTCTACACACAGATGGCAAACAAATCATTGGGACTGAACAACCTAAATAATGTTTGACACACTGAAAGTGCTTTCAGATCAACCGTGTGGCTACAACTAACAGTCGTAACATACAGATAAGACATCTTTTTAAGGGTCCGTCAGGGATATTTTAACCATTTAAACAATTATTATTACAAAATAAATAAGGGAAGAGGAATTGAACCAAAACATAGAGTACCACAGAGCACAGAAATCAGTGTAAGAAGACCACCCCTCACTTGTTATTGAGGTATCACTTCAACACACAACACTGAGTTGAACACATGATAACCTATAGCCAGTACTGAGAGATGTAACATACAGTAACATAAAGCCTACTGCAGTGGACCACAGCATTGACTTTTTCCCTTGGCACAATCTATGGGTGTTAGAAGGGGGAGAGTATTATGAACACTACCGTTTCTAAATTCACAAATATTCTGGACTTCTGGATATCCAGATACTAAAACACAATAGTCTGCAATTGGGGATTAAGATAAACAGGATAACCTTGTGTGATTCTGTCAGGTCGCATTGACTCCTCAGAATACCTCACCTGAGTCACTGGAAAAGCGGACTGTTTTTAACTGCTTGTACAAACCAAAATGTAGTTATTTTCACATAGGCTATTAACTGTGAAGCAGAAACGAATATGTGAACTTACATCCATATCGTGGCCTGAGTGCATTTGCGCTGTCTTCATAGTACATCCTGCTTCGGTTTCCCCAGTTTAGAAACACTTGTACAAGATTTAGCTCCCAGTAGTGTAACCTGATAGTTCGATCCGGGACGTCTGTTGCAGAATCGAAATGGGCCTCGAAATAACTGGAGAAAAAAAAACGTCGTTTGAGTAAGCTGCCGTTTTAAAGGTTTGATGTCAGCCGCAACTCATGTCGCTTGACTCTCACTCAGAGAACTCCCATAGCGTTGACTTCTAACGAGAGGCTGTGCCCCTCTACACTCCACGGCAGTTTCCTCTCCCAACCACACACCAACCTGCGCGCTAATTAGCTGCCCGCAGCTCCACCTTGCGGCTCACCTGCTCACGCCATATTGGAGTTCTGTAACAAGGTAGTCTGTAATGAACGTTTGTCACAAGCACGCGAGCTACTGTAGCTTCACTGTCAGTATGATGTGATTTGAGGCCTGAGCCACCAAATAGACTTGAATTTGAAACCCAAAGAATAGTAAGACTGCGCAATACACTGATTCTTACCAGACAAATGAAAATGTGATTCGCCCCATAGTGTGTAAAATTATGCTGACGTGAGGCACGATACCCATAATGTATAATACTGCATGTTCACAATTTGGATATTTTACGTGTTAACATGTCCTCATTCAACATAAATACATCAGAAAGGGAAATAAATTAATGTTTACCTATGCCTGTAAGAACAAACTGGTACACGCTGATTGGCAGCAGTGTCGTGACAATTGGCTGCATTATCTGAATTATCCTAATGTTGTTGAGGAAGGCCTTGAGACAACTTTTGGCACTCTTGGTTGTTAGATGTTAAGGTAGTGTAATTAGATTGGTTCTTCTAATCCATTTGTGCATGCAGTCTGTTGTACACAAGGATGTTCTCACCTCACCGCTAAAGTTCTGCACCCCCCAACCCCTCTGCACAACTCATTATAGAGAACTTCTTAGGATGCCCTTGTGGGCCTATGAGACCCCAGCATAAGTGTCATTGCACATATGTATTGTGTCAGATTCCACAGAAGGCAAAGTGTTGGTGATGTGGTCTTAGATTAGGGATTTTGCCTCGTCGGATATTTGTGTTTCTCTGGGTCTTTCACAAACTAGTTTTTACACCCTTACAAGTTTTTGAAAGGGTATCTCGTTCCACCTGCTTGCGCAAGCTCTGACTGTAGAGAGAACTGTCATTGGTCGACCGCCCTCTCAGTGTTGCCAGATACAGGATAATTATCCTCCAAAGACCATCATTTTGAGCATTTGGTATGATACTTCGCCATTTCCAATCTGTCAACACTGAGCACCTTGCCACTTCCACTAGTTGGCCTAACTAGAATCTTTTCCACATGCAGATGTCATGTGCTGTTGTAAACAATGCAACTAGTGACTTGTTGCATTGTTTACAACAGCACATGACATCTGCATGTGGAAAAGATTTCAAAACCTCGTCGGGGGGGGGCGGGGTCATCTCACCACCACGCCCCTTCCCCCGCGACAAAGTGTCCTCTTTTTCTTAAACTCAAATATGGTCACCCTATCTTAGATGTTCTAGTGACCTAGTGACGACTAGATGATCAAGTGGTCAATAGATGTTCGTAACAGCCTACAGACATTACCGATGAGCACTTTCGCAGTTGGATTTCCCTCTTGACCAGAGCCCAGTACTTGATGGGGTGGATATATCCACTGTATTCTACATGAGGATAGTTGTTTTTTGAGATAAATAGTAGATAGTAAGAAGTAGTAGTACCAGTAAATAGGCCTAGTTTTGCCAAGTACCCGGTGCAGTCAACCACATTAGCTGTTCTTTTTTTGTGCAGCTGATATTTATGTATGCCTACAGATGAATAATTTCACATCAGATTATATCAGAGAATTTAAACATTTTCCACCAAATAAAGAATAGGTGAGGGAGAGACAAGTTGGTAAAATAAACACATTGAAATTGAGGGCAGAGACCTTTAAAAAAGGGCGCAAAAAGCAGAAGAGATTGAGTCAAAGTGGACATAGGGAAAAAGAGATGGAAAAACAACAAAAACAGAACAGAAGCACACAGTGGTACTATAAATGAGAGGGGAGACAATACACCATAATATGCTTACTCTTGGATTAACATGCATCAAGAGCAGCACAACGACAACAAAGTTTAGAAGGTTAAGAGAGGAAAGATGAATGACAGTTTGTTATAATATAAGAAATTCAATATTCAACAGAAGACAGTCCAAGTGATACATTTAAAAAAAGTTTTCTCTATATAGTTACATCAATACAGGAATTGTTTCCTTTTCGTTGCAAATCTGAAGCTTGGCGACACTAACAAAAAGAGTCTGACACATCTGAGCACACAGTGTGTTGGTGAAAAGAGCATGACTTTATTTTCTACCATATACATGGCATGAGGCCATAAGCAGTGACCTTCTTGAAAGCACTCACAAGAATCTCTCTGTAAAATAATAATTAATTTGGCAAACACTTTGATACACACTTCCACAGACATTATACTCCATATATTTACAGTCACCCAAGTACTGGCATGCCCTTCACAGTAATAGACATATTTTTTCTTTATATCCATAAATAGATTTTTCCTTTCTTTGTCAAATGAAACAAACAATGAAAATAACTTACATGAGTAGATACATTCACATTTTATCCCAAATTAATATGCTCTTTTTTTCTGACAGAGGAACACAGAAACACAAATAGAAGCTCAAAAACAAAAAGCGTTTGATACGCACATACACACACACACACACACACACACACACACACTCAATCACTCACACACACATGCAATTTTGAATGCAATATTGAATGTTTGGTTATTTGTTGGGAAAGGACAGTGATGTGAAGAGAGCTGAACCACATTAGTCACATACAGATCTGAACATGTTTCAGTCAGTCAAAAGCACAATACTCTTAACCCCAACAACAATATATACATTATTTACACACACACACACATATACACACACACTCTCTCTCTCTCAAACACACATAGACACACATACATATTCTCTCTCCATCTCTCTCTCTCTCTCACACACACATACACACACACACAGGGTGCGATAGACAAATAAACATACACACACACACACACAAAAGCATAAATAACACTGTACTAGTACACAAGCACACTCACACAGCTACAAACGCACACACACTCACACACACACACACACACAGACAGACACACACACACACACACAGCAACAGATCCACAACACATGGATGACAGGGAAGAGAGTACAAACATTCTTTTTCCAGCGGACACAAACAGAGAAGCCAAGCAGATCCACCATGTGAGAATCACCAAAGGTTTGAACATATCCAGGGAATCTGACTCATCATTGTGGAAAGTTATTGTGGAAAGTTACAGGATAACCGATAAATAACTAGAAACATCTGCATAGCACTGCCAGGTTTGTAAAAGCAGCAGGTAGCTTTGGTATGTCACAGGCCTAATGAAGAAGGATTCTGTTTGTCTACTACTGAAGCAGGTTTCTAGATATGGAGGATTTTGTAGGGATTAACTAGGATCAGCTATCACACTATGCATGATGTAATATGTTAACAAAACGCTGACAATGTTGAAGACAATTTATTCCACCCAGAAGACTGCTTTGAAAGTGAAATTACAAACACTAAGCTAGCGACACTAACCAAACACTACAGAGGACACAGGACACAGAGACACAGGCGCAATTTGTCAACTGACAAAGTGGTTTATATCCATTAGTTTAAGATTAAACTATCATGACGGACTTCCCTCTTTGCATCTGTTCATGTTAACGTCACTGTTGACAGAACTAGAGAGAGCGCTTTAACCTTTGAAATTTGAAAATTTCTAAACAGATTCGTGAAAAAAGATTTGACCAGTTTTTTTCCATAAAATACAGTCCATAGGAAACTATCACTTGAGCACTTCATGACTGGTTCAAATGTAAGGTATTTCTTTGGACTAATCCTGGCAAAAAAAAAAAAAAAAAACATAAATACACAGAAACATCTTTTTAGCATATTAGGACACCATCATGATTAAAGGCAAGTGTTGGAGCTGCTAATGGTATAGTACCACCGTGTTTTGGATTGTCTTTTAATATAAATGACATTATGAACAGAACTCTACTAAAACCAAGGACAAGGTTTTTAAACATAAGTGGCTTGTCATTGCCCTCTACGGGTAAGACAGCTATATTGCTAACTACATAAAAATCCCTCGAAAGGGGACTACACTCTTTTAATTCACACATATAAAGAAACAGACTGAGGGGTTTCTTATTGCAGTTAATTTTACTGTTCTTCACTGTACTTTATACAGCATTCAAGGATTTAAAAAATCAATCATTACAGTAGAAAGTGTTGAAAGGAATTTTTTTTTAGAATTGTATGACACTGGCATAAGAATGGCTGTCATTCTTAAGGTGTCTGGTCTTAACTGAATTATGATGCATTCCCCATCAGCAAAACTAAATAAATAACTATTACATAAATAATACATTAATAATTAATCAAATAAATATGTGTATAAATAATGAAATAAATATCCATTTTTCAGGTTAAAATGTGCAGCCTGTTGCCTGCAGCCTGCGACACTGTGCGCCGCTATTTGTGTATTATGCCCAGAACACTGCAGTGAGACTAAAGAGTACATTTTATCTCATGCTTCACATCATTACGCCCTACCATACTGTCACACTGTGCAAAAGTCTCAGACACATACATGCGCGCGCACACACACACACACACACACACACACACACACACACACACACACACACACACACCTCAAGCTGCTGAAGAGCCTAATGAAGCAAGTGTTACTTGGAAACCTTCATGGCCGCTTGTTGTTGCGCTGCCGGGGAGCACCCGCAGGCCTCCCCTCCCCTCCCTCCCTTCTGCTCCAGACACGCACTACCATCTGCTGGGGGTGGGAGACCCCGGCCTCTCCCAGCAGGCTCCTCTCTCCTCCCAATCCTATCCATATCTCATTCCTTTCCAGCATCCATTGCTTCTAGAAATGTTCTTCTCTTCCTGGCTAGTTTCAGCAGTGCTGTATGTTTACAAATTCAAGTCCTGAAGTTTAACAAAAGGAACGCTCGACACAGAGCTAGTCGCTGTGTCTTTTTTATCATCTTCACTCGCACACCTGACACACGTGTCACATGTCTCCATATTCAATTAGTCTGAATAAATATAATATGTTTTCTAACATATTTTTATTCTTAATATTAAATTATTGCTGATGGAATCATTCTCCACTTCTCTTGAAAACCACAAGAGAACAAATATTCATTTTAACACCAGAGATTTTGAGACTTTTGCATAGTGTTATTCATGGTATTGGCAATATCATACTACAAGCACAAAGAAGCCTTTATGTTCACAATGGTAATAGAAGGTGACTGAAGCAGGACGGGCTCTGAGTGTTCCCCCTTCATCTCCTAGTTCTGCGAACGTGAACTCGGGGAGACGCCCAGGTAAACTCCTCTTTAACGTATGGGTGAGCTCACAAGGAGAGGCACGTTTGCACAATTTTTGTAAAGGCCATTCAGTGTTTCACAGAGGAAGCAGCATGACGTGAGTATGTACAGTCACTGCCTCAATGAATCATTTCAAACAGGCATAGAAGCGACAAATAAAAACAGGTTACCACAGAGCCCGCATACAACACTAACAGTCCAACACAAATCCAGAACATTAAGCCAGAACATTTTTTAGCAAAAATAAAGAGCTGGGCTTGTTTCTCTTTTGCTTAGAAATGTGGCTGCCAATAAAGTATAAATTTTGAGCTTAGCGCTACATTTGATATGTACATATATTGTGACAATACCCACTATTACCTCATATGGCCTTTTTATTTATAAAGAAGACACCAGGGCAAAAGGTTTAACCAACACTCCCAATGCAGATTCTAATGCATTTCTGCAGACTTTTGTAGACCCACAACGAACCATCCTTTCGTTTCTATTTTAACTGAGTAGCTCCCAATGGTGGGCAATACTTCTATCGGAAACCAAAACAAAACTTTTCCGGCTGAGAGACTTTTGCAACTACACCTAGAAAGAAACCCATTTTTAAACTGTACAACCGTATCATAACACATATAATTAATTAGCAGAACCACAAATTACAGTCCTTTTTTCCTGACAGCACAGGGCATTTCCGTAACCTCTTCATTTTCAAAAAAATCACAACAACAAAAATATGTTAGTCTCACAGCACATAATGCATGTTTACATAGAACACTAACAGTGGCAGGTGAGGAGTTTAAGTGGCATGTAAAAACATGATTGGCAAGTCTTTGCCCCCACCCCCGTACCCGAGTCTTCAGCTATCTCCTCTCCTCTGTTCTGCCAGCTGTGCCACAGCAGTTCCATGTGTGACCCCCTCTCCGCCTTTGCCTCTCTACCCCCCCCCCACCCCTCTCACTATCCCTCCCTCTCTGTCATCCCTTGCTCACCTGGCCTCCTTTACATGGCTGGCTGGGGCCCAGTAAGGCCCACACAGCAGGCTCCAGGTGCTCATTACAGCTTGTTTTTACACGGGGAACAACAGGAACTGGAGGCACATCATTACTCACACCATTCAAAAACTGAGCCACAGACACTCACAGCCCACAACAGCTATATTGGGAACCTGACACATGGTTTAGGTGAGTTACGTAATCATAAAAAAAAAATGTTTTACTTGTAAACAGTAGATTTTGTCAGAGAAGATTGATTTTGTCCAAGCGATTTCTAACGCTATGTATAATAACATCTACGGAGCTCCAGCCTGACGGAATATGGCAACTGCAGGGTTGGGTATACATTACTGCTGAAGGGTATTAGGTGATACACAAAAATCTGTAATAAAAGTCGCTTAATTGGAAAACCAATGCGAGCCATCCCCTTCACAATAAACATCTGGGAGATGTATCTGACCAAGTTAAACAATAGAGTAAGACATGAGATATGACATAGAGTAAATGTGGGTTATCTGCCTGGTTAGCTGGATTAAACCTTTTGCCCGCAACCACAGCGCTCCTGGTGTTCTTTGTGGACTGGGTTACATGAGCACGTTGTTCCTCGTGTCAGGCAACCGCAGCCCCACCAGGCCCCCGCAGACCAGCACGGAGGAGGCCATCAGGATGGGGATGGCTTTGGTGATGCCCACCAGAGAGCCAAAGAACACGTTCCCCATTACCGCCGCCAGCTTGCACAGGGCGTTACAGAAGCCAAAACCAGTGCATCTGAAAAGGGGGAGGAAAGAGAGAGAGAGAGAGAGAGAGAGAAAGGAAGATAGAGACAGACAGATATATATGTTACACTTTGATCTCTCAGAGATGTACTGAAATTTAAGATTACTAGTGCAGTGCCCGTAGGAATTATGCATTCTGTAGTGTTAGCTGAGCTGAGAGTTGGTTACATGCCAGGCCCATACGCATCAGCTGGGGTAACATCTATGACGACGACTGTTCTATGACTATGACATCATTCACGTCGCGTGGGTCCGCCCCTCTTTCTCTGAATTACTACACTACCCATAGTGCCTACCGCAAACGATAAAATACAAATATGTCGCAAACTATGAATTCAGAAATCTTCAAAATCAAGGATGCACAGGTTCATGACATGCGTAAGCTACATGCGAAATCTCATAACTAACGTCAGGGAGATACGCCCTAGACAGACTGACTGACAGACAGAGAGACAGACACACAGAGATTTCTGGATTTATAGATAGATGAAATTCAGGTGTGAATCAAAGAGTCAATAAAACAAAGCAAGGGGTCCATGGATTTACTGGTAAAGAAAAAAAATAGGAACAGTGTGTGTGTGTATGTGTGTAAGTGTGTGTGTGTATGTGCTTGGTGTGTGTGTGTGTGTGTGTGTGTGTGTGTGTGTGTGTGTGTTTGGTGTGTGTGTGTGCATTTGTGTGTACAGAAACAGCAAAAGAGAGGCCTAATGTAATCACATCACAACATAATAAATACCATAATTTACTTATGTATCTGCCTGAGTGGGTGTGTGTACACGGATTACTGGCAGTGAAGAATGAATCACTCAACCCACACAGAAGGGAACAACGACACATAAAGACACTTCTAAACAGACCAAGGAAAGGTAAGACTAAGCTTTAGTGGAGTGAGCACTGGCCTCTGCACCGTGAGCATACCTCCTGTCTGTAGGGAAGAGCTCTACAGTGACCACATCCAGTGAGTTCCAGGCGGATATGCTCAGACCATTGTAGAGGCAGAGCATGGCAATCATCATGGACTCACTGGTGCCAAACCACAGGAAGAAGCAACTGATCCCAGACAGGATCATGGAAAAACCTGTAAAAACAACACGTACAGCCCAAAAGGAAATACTGTGTAAATATTATGATTTGCGTTAGGGATAATGTATAGTCCTTCTTGAAAAATAAAATCCCGACAGGACGAACAGGACCCCGATACATAGTAGAAATATCAGACCTCCAAACGTTGGGATAGCCCATAACATAATATGACGTACATCTTTTTTGTATCACGTTTCTGATATCTCCAGATCAGGTTTTCCCCAGTAATGAAACAAATAACAAACACTAGCGTACTATCCCGCTGTTTTACTTTGTAATGTGAAAACATTAGCTTTAAAGAATTATCCTTTTTATTTTCAGGTCAGTTTTCCTTTGTGCATGCTATTAAATCTTCATACCTAACATGGACAAGCGCCCTATTTTGTCCATGAGTAGAGCAGATACTATGTTGCCTGGCAACACAGCAAGGGTTCCCAGAAAGTTGACAAAGTAAACCCAGTAGGCGCTGTAGTCATCATCAAATGTCATTTGACAGCCTGTCTTGTTGTGAATGAATGTACTGTTGATAACCTCAGTTCCCCCGATGAGCTTGGAGTCATCAATGTCTGCAAAAAAACAAACAAAGACATGCAATTACAGAATGGCCATTTTGCCTTTTAAAAGCTCATATTTTCTCCCCCCCATCAGACACTAATGGTTTAGGCTAGAGCTTCTGTACTCCTCATGTTAGCCTTATACAATTACAGCAGTAAATGGCTTGCCATCTTCATGAAGGCAATGCCCTGAATTATAGTCTAATTATTCCAGGAATTAAACTGAGAAAAATAATAAAAAGTGATCTATGAATATTTGTATGGGTAATAATCAGAGCTACCTTACCAGCTACTGTACAGCCTGGCTCAATCTAGGTGAAGATCTGACAGATGCTCAACAATTCACGACTGAGAAGATTCAACACTTCAGGTCATTCTGAAGGTAAACATTATGAAAGGTGAAACCAGCTGTATTTGTTGTTCACTGTTTTAAACTCACCTGTATTGAAGAAGAAAGTTCCAATGAAAGTACAGTTGCGGAAGAAGGAGCCCACAGAGGAGATATCCTCAAAGTGGCAGTCACGAAACGTGGAGTCAGTGAATGTGACGGACTTCATTTTCATATTCACAAAACTGCCAAGGCAACATGAAAGGGATATACTTTGAATGATTCTTACACAGGAGAAAAAATATTTGTATTCATGATTCAACTTGACAATGCAAGGAGATTAGTCTTCAAGAAAGCAGTACAGTACAAGTTGTACGTGGCACTTTTCCTGGTTTGTTGTGGTTATACATGCCAGGAGGCCAGCAGTGATTACCAGTAGCTTTTAGATGTACCTGTCACGAACGAATAAGCCGTTGGAGTGAATCTGGTTCTCGAGAGTGAAGTTGAAAGTGAAATCCTCAATGCGTTCATTGGTGTGGATCTTCACTTTGGATGCGTAATCGTCCGCCTGCAGGTGCTTGATGACATCAGGGAACCAGACAGACAAACCATAGTACCTGGTGGGAGACAATCATATGCGTACTTCATAAATGTAAATAAATATTAAGTGGTATATTCTACAATGCAAAAATGGAGCAGGAAGAAATGTCTTCCTCTGCATATAAATCAATGAGTTAAAAAAAGGATTGTGTCAATTTTTAAGTTTATTTCCAGCAGCTGAGGTTGATTTATCCAGGGGGAAAAAATCATTAAAGACGCCTGGCTCAGTCTCAGTCAATTTCCAAGCGAGTTGAAAGACTTCACTATCCCTATGTATAGAAAGGTAATCAATATGCACAGATCGATGTCTGATGGCACTAGACCTTACATGATGTCTAACTACTTCTGATTTCTGCTTAAAATATCACACTTACCATCTTCGTCTATAGGAGTGTCTTAAATAATGGTAATCACTAACCCTACTAATGCAGAAGCAGAAAGAGTCTTCCTCACCCAAATGACAAGGTAAACCAGATAATGGCCAGTTTCACTGTGTTGTCCTTCACTGGATAGTTGAAGCACTTCTGGAAGTTGACGTAGATCTGCAACAAAGGACGTTTTCTCAATCAAACATGCACACACTTATATATCTCATCATTTCAAATGTAGATTGTTGTAGCTGTTTGCACAGATGTTTTACTAGAGCAAAACAATCGACAAATGACCTTACCCCACGAAGTTCCGTCTTCACTCTGAAGACAAATTTAGATACAGCATTTGCGGATTCTGACTCCATTTCCACTAACTCATCAATCTGTTTGGGGATTTTGATTCTATTAACCTGCAACACAAATGAAAATAATGTTGACATTTCTAGGGGGACCCTCAAACTGCACAGTCATTAGATGCAACAAGGAGGTTTGTTCTTTACATCTTTTCAGAGGCACAACCATGTTTTTACAGTATCACCAACATCATATGAAGACTTCCTGTTTCAACATAGCCGATCAAGTATTTAGCTTGCGCAGAAAGCTTCAATGTAGCATAACTGCACGTTGATGCTGGTGCGTGCCCTTTTATGTGAGTGACAAAAAAAAATTCTTAAAGCCATGATGAACGTGGGGGGAGACACACAATCATCTACGATTCTCAGCAGATTTAAACGTGTTGCCACGCTGAACTGTTTAGAAATCCCGTGAGGCGAGGATGGGAGAGACTCACAGTGAAGACTTTCTCCGGTTGTCCCCGGGCTCGCATGTTGGTGTCGTGGATCTGTTTGAGGATCATCCAGGCCTCGTCGTGCTTCCCCACCTAAGAGAGTGAGTGTGAGCGACAGAGCGACAGAGAGAGAGAGAGAGAGAGAGAAATAGAGAGAGAGAGGAGAGGAGAAATCCGTGGGGAATTAACAGGGGATTAACTGCTATCAGTTTTGAAGCGTGACAGCCACTTTGGCACTCCAGTCTATCAGTGGAGGTAGTCACGACACCCTGTGAGTCACACATTTCAAAGGGGGGGGGGGGGGCTGGGGGTGTAGCTGTCTCACTCATGTTTAGCCTCCCCCGTCACTAAAGCAAGAACATTTACGAGTGGCTTTTTCCTACTCTGAAATTTAAATCGGGGGAGGTAGAATGAACAGCAAAACATTCAAACGTAAAAAGGTAGTTGTTATTCAATTTTTCAGTAAGCATTTACAGCAATTAGCCTCTGATAAACTGAGGATTCCCAAAAACTTCTCTGGACAGAGTAGATAGAGTAGAGCTAAATTGTACTCACTTCACCTTCTAAGAACTCCACAGACTAAACTAAGCAATTATTATTATTACAAAAAAAACTCAGTCACAGGTGAAGTGATGTACCTCTGCTCTCTTGCTCCACTGATAGCTTGACATGTTTGTGACGTATTGGTATTTACCTCTAGCAAGAAGCGAGGGCTCTCAGGCATGAAGGTGAGGGCCACGACTGCACAGACGCAGGGAAGAGCACAGACTACCACGAACACCCTCCAGCTGTGGAACTGGTAGGCTGAGCCCATGCTGAAGCTCCAGCCTGCAACATGTACACACACACACACACACACACACACACACACACACACACACACACACACACACACACACACACACACACACACACACACACACACACACACAACATACACACAAGCAAGCATTAGAATATGACTGCCACGTGCATACACACTGACAATCAAATAAGCACAGGCAAATGTGATCTCTCACACACACACACAAACAATATGACATTGACATACGTACATACAAGCAAAAACAAATAGAAAAACTGAAATGCAGAAAAGTTATTCTTATATTGGATAATGATGAAAATCAGCACACAGTTGCAATCTCAAACCGATCAGTCACAATTCCGCTAAACTGAGAGTAAAATGTGGAAAGAGAACTGTGACAAATTAATGACACAATTGTGGGATTTTGGGATGTTTTTCCCTAAGCAGCATCTCCACAGCTTTTGGGCTTCATTACAGACATTGACAGTAAAATAATTCCACCTGCTGTCTCTCCAGCGAGCCATGGAGCAGTTCAATGAGCATCTCTTCAAAACGACACCCCACAGCAGGGACCAATGAGGGGAGAAACGCCCAAACTAGCATTCACTGTAATGAGATCGTTGCATGGCTGCCTCACTCTCTCAATAAGTGTATTTCACCCACACGCAAATGCACACAGACATACACAGACACACACACACACGCACAAAAAACTCACAAACACATATGCACACACACACACACACACACACCTGTCTGAGGTGAGTGAATTTTTGCGTAATAGGGTGTGTTTTTTAACTTCAATGGTGCTATTTTTCTTGTTGCGTCTGCCTTTATTACCTAGCCTAGCGCTAAGCCTCATAAATCTCACAGCTCTGCTCTTACTCTACGCAAACCTCCGCAGCCCAGCCCTCTTCCCAAAGAGATCAGAAGATTCAGATCTAGATGTGGCACATACCCGTGCCAGACTCGGCCAACGGTCAGTGTCTATCCCACACTCATCCTCCAGTCTTACCCGCACATCCACAGTTTCCCATTACTGTCCAGCCTCCCCACCAAAAACATACATGCACACACACACAGGTTTATCCACAACCACCCAATCACATTCACACACATTAATCATGAGTGTCTCTTTTCGCACATGCTGTGCGGAGAGATGGTACACCTGTTCCGTACCGACAGTACATCATCACAAATCAACATGATGGAGAGGACTCAACCTTATTCCCGGAGCAACCCACTGAGCGACAAGTCTGTGGGCCTGCCCCCCTGCCCTTGTCATCATGGTAAGAGACCTAAGTGCCGGTGTTTGCCAACAGGGGGCATAGTGAGCACAGTGGAGAAACATTGCCTCTGGATGGCCCCCGCTGGTGTAGCTCCTGAATGACCCCAAAGTCTCTGTCAGGTTAGGTAATGCTCTCACTTGTGTGTATTATGTGCGATGACATAGGGGGGGAAATGGCAATCTTGTGTTCACCATTCATACATCGAGACAATTAATTTAGTTTTTAAAGAACACTTCACAAATGCCTGAGCTCTACAGGGGGTTAAGTGCGAACCAGACATACCATCTGCTACCTGTCACGGTCAGGTAAAGCTAAAACAAGAAGCTTGGACGGCATAAAAATGCACCTCTAGTTTCCTTACAGTACTTGCAATAAAAAAATACAGTGTGCGGCTTTGAATGTGTGGCTATGAATAGCAACATTTAAACAAGTAGGTACTGCAGGAAGCTAAAGCTGTATTGTACCATAGTCTCCTGTATCCAGTAACACAAAATGTGAGATTAAGAGTGCTGGTTGCTGTTGGCTATCCTATTCCAATCATTCAGGCATTAACATGCCTCACACATTTTGTCTCCACTACTCCCTACAGATAAACAACATTGGAAATTACCCTTCCAGGCATTGATAGCCTGGGAATCGAACACAGTTGGAATTCTAATGTATGACTACAGCTGACTGCAGCTTGATGCAGTAAATGAAATGCCTTGACATTATGTTCTGTCTACTAAAGAGGTAGGTGTGTGATGGACAGTTGTGTCCTATTAGCTTGTGTGTGTATAAGTTTGTTAAGGCACAGGTTAGAATTCAAATGAAATTGGACACACTGTTATGTGTGTGTGTGTGTGTGTGTGTGTGTGGGAGGGGGTGCCTATATCAGTATGTGGGTGTGTGGATGAGAGAACAAGACTTCACATTAAATCGGCACTCTGAAATAAAAGCCATATTCTTCAGTGTTTGGGTGTTTAGATGGGGTGGCAGCACACACATTCAGAACCGGTTCCTAAAAAACCCTTTGATCCCCAGCCACTCGAAGTAATTAGCATTTCATTTTTTCTATGCTTTCAGCCTTCAAATGGGTTTTGCACCATTGTTTCAGGACTGTCTGAAGATAAGACAGGGCCGTCTTGATGTCCATGTTGCCCAGTTTGATTGAAAGCTCTCTCTCTGCGAGAGGCTTTTGTTGGATTTTATACGTTATCTAAGTTTTCTGATGCAAAATCTTATTCTCAACAAACTCGTGCATTTGCTATCATCAAAAGGCCAATCGCTGATCCTCTCGCTCTCTGACATTCGCGAAGGGGATGCTCACCGAAGGCACGATTTGTTTGCGGTATGTAATTTTAGTCAATAAGGCTGTAATCCTCCAGTATAGAGTGGGAGGTAAAGGGGAGGCTTTCAGGGTCGGGAGTATGAAAGGGAGAGACAGAGAAAAAATGACAGCTTTGAAACAAATCCTGTGGGCATATTCAAACAGGGCTTTGATGACACCGACGCTGATTATGTATGCAAGCTGGGATGAGTCCTGCGCTCTGACGCTGTTGCCGGAACGGGGCCAGATGAGGGCCAGATGCCCTTTGGAGTTGGCCCATGTCTGGGCTGGAGTTGCAGGTTGTTACATGGTTCTCTATTGGCTGTGGTGTTTGTGGTCGCTGCTCATCATCAGCGCTGTCATGGTGACACTGAGTTGGATGAAGTTAAACCACATGCCGTACTCAGGCTACACCTACCTACTTCCTCATTTACCTTTTTTAACAGGAGATGGAATGACAATGCCTCAAAGAAACTCTGTGTCTCACACTTGTTGACTTGTTGATATGCTCATCAGTAATGCTGCAATTCCCCATCTTCACAGAGCTGTGACAGAGCAGAGCTTTTCCCCTGTGCCAAACACACCGCCAGTTTCCCTGAACTACGGGCACAACATTTGAGAAATATGAAACTAATCCATTCGTGTGTTGTCAGGCAACCAAACTTACAAACACCTTCCATCTAGGGGTGGAAATGATATCACAATCTTTTTAACACACAATCACAATCCACAATTTGAATAGCGATCCTTCTTCAATTTTGAAATCTACTGTTTGTCGAGAATATCCAGACAAAAATTGTATCTGCTTCTCTCTGTGAGCATGAGGACTACGTGTTTCATTAGTGACATGAAGCCACTGTATGGCTTCAAGGCTTACAAGGAATTGATTTATTATCTCCCCAAAACCATAGCATTGACTCATTCCTTTAAGCATCCCACTCTTTAATGTCCGTCTGGGAGCTTTCAGTGATCTGAATTTTCAGCCCCCTCACACCCCACCCCAGCACCAGTATAGTGTCTAGTCTCCTGGCCAGGGCTCCTAACCCCCTGCTCGTTATTTGGCACTGCCTGACGGCATTCCTGGGGCTCTCCCTGCTGGACTTTGGCATGGGGCCTTCTCTTGAGGTTACCATTCTCACTGTGCTAATCTGAATACAAGTATTTTCTCTGTTTCAATTTCCTACTCACCATGGTAATTCTTAAGGAACCCAGACACATCTAAGCCAATAAGGCCAGTCGCCGTGCCTGCTCGAATGTATGCATGCCTTTGAAAGGATAGGCTTGCTTATGTGCATCAGTGGGGAGGGAGGGTGTCATCATGTCTCGCTGTACCACCATAATTGAGTGCTTTCTTTTTCTGGCTCTTCTTGTTCTTTCCCTATTTCCTATGGGGATGCGGCGGCGAGCCCCTGAGGGTTAATGTTTCGCCCATGTCATTGGGAATCACATTATGTGGATTATGTGCATAATTGACTGAGGGGATGGATGACTGAGGCGGCAGCCAGCGGCAACCACAACCACCACCCCCTCCCCACCCTCACCCCCACCCCCCACCCCCCAACTCTGCCACGCGCTGCTGGTACCCGACCAGCGATACTCCCACAGACGCAGCAGTCACGAGCTGGCATCAAGCGAGAGCGGCTTCCAGAATGCCAACACTCATAAGGAGAGACAGGAGGACAGACAAGTAGCACACTGAAAAATATAACAAACACAAATAAACAAATACAAAGTAAGCAAATAAATGAGCAATACATAATTTCAATACCCACAAGCCCTCTGGCAAAAAAATATTTCATCAGCGTAATTTGTCAGAAGCTTCTGTCGCAGACTGTTGGCAATAAGGGAAAAAATCAAAAATGCTGCAAAAGTAATTGATTGCAATCGGGAGATCTTGGAGGCAAAATAAGAACGAAGGGAATGGGCCAAACATCTGGAGCGGACTGGATTTTGCAGTATGATTCCCCGTCTTCACACGCACCCACACACAAACACACACACACACACACACACACACACACACACACACACACACACACAAACAACCACTCCTTAATGTGAAATCAATGATTTCCACCTTGCGGCTCTGCCTTTCGAGCCGCAGCAAATGACAGATCTTTCAAGCCATCGACTCACGAGTCTCTCAGAGTACACTTTGAGTGTTTTTAGTTTTTTTTCCCAGCACGACAGAATCTAGGACATCGAATGAGAGAGGATTTTTGTTGTTGCTTTCCCATTTCTTTTGCCTCTTTGACTGCGTGTGTGTGAGGCTGTGATGTGAGCTTGCATGTCTAATGGCAAAAGTTTTTCTTTCTCAAAACACCCGAAGAAGAGCGTGTGGAAAAACCAAAAGCTGCCGCTATGAATGTGGATGAGTGTTTGTGAGAGTGTCTATGACAATGTTTGACGGCGACTGCCGGTGCGTGCCTATCTGTCTGATATCAGAAAACCTCCGAGGTTCCCTAAGTGAGCAAACAAGGAGGCATCTAGAAGCAGCAACAGAATCTCGTTGCTGCGGTGAGTGCATTGTGCTGATCAGGTCTGTCTGGTGATACCACCGCAGTGCCTCTGGGATCTTTGTGTGTGTGTGTGTGTGGGGGGGGGGGGGGGGGGGGTGTTGGGGAGTTACGGCGCCATCGGTAAGGAGTACGTAATGGAGTGTTAGAGACAAATGAAGTGCTCCACATATCAGTATCCATCAGCGCGGCGCTGTGAGGGGGACTCCAGTCTAGTGGCCCCTTTCACCCTCTGCTGCTAATGCTGCTGCTGCTGCTGCTGTGGGAGAGCACTGCGGCATTCTATGAGAAAAGGTAAAAAGATGCTGAGAGAGAGAGAGAGCTGTAGCATGCTGGGCACGTCACCCCCATTACCCGATTCTCCCTGTACCCCCTCATGTGCACACTCTAATGGGCTACGTGAATATGAAAATGGTGTCTGTGAGTGTGTGTGTGTGTGTGTGTGTGTGTGTGTGTGTGTGTGTGTGTGTGTGTGTGTTTGTTCGTGTGTGTGTGTGTGTGTGTGTGTGTGTGTGTGTGTGTTTGTGTGTGTGTGTTTGTGTGTGTGTGTGTGTCTGTGTGTGTCTGTGTGTGTGTGTGTGTGTGTGTGTGTGTGTGTGTGTGTGTGTGTGTGTGTTTGTGTGTGTGTGTGTGTGCGAGTGTGTGTGTGTGTGAGTGTGTGTGTGAGTGTGTGTGTGTGTGTGTGCGTGTGTGTGTGTGTGTGTGTGTGTGTGTGTGTGTGTGTGTGTGTAAGTGTTTGCGAGTGTGTGCAAGTGTGTGTGTGTGTGTGTGTGTGTGTGTGTGTGTGTATGGGATGGAGGATACCTGTGTAGGGGAAGAACAGTTTTCCACAGTAGAAGTTTGTTTGAGGGAGATAGCCAAATTGTTAGGAGTTTATACGTTTGTGTGTCTGTGAGCGTGTGTGCGTCTGTGAGCGTGTGTGTGTGTGTGTGTGTGTCAGTGAATGCCCTCACAGTAGTAGTTTTTGAAAGCGACAGCTTAGGTTATTCATGTGACAGTTCATAAATGAGCATGCATGTGTGAGAACAAAGAAGTGTTTGCATGCATCTGTGTCTGTGTGAAAGACCGGTTTGTGCATGCGAATGTGTGTGTATGTGGTGTGTGTGAGAGAGAGCGAGAGTGTGTGTGTGTGTGTGTGTGTGTGTGTGTGTGTGTGTGTGTGTGTGTGTGTGTGTGTGTGTTACAGTTAGACACTGAGCCCTAGGGATGCACCGCAGGCTATCAGTGACAGTGCTTTGATAGGCAGGGGGGCTCTCACTCCATGACCATCACAGAGGGAGGCAGGAGCAGGACCAGCAGCAGTGGAGTGGGGGGGGGCACTACTGCACTAGGACTAGAGTCCTGGGAGGGGGGGGGGGGGGGGTTCATTTTCAGCCAAGCATGACAGCTCTCGAATGAAACGCACACTCACCAGCCACCCCCCACCCCCCACCCCCACTCCTCTGCACTGCCTGTGATTGTTTCCTATCGATTTCACGGCATGCAGGACAGAAAGGCTGGTGACACGGTGCCCCGTGACTCACTTGTGTAGCGCACAGCCAGTGCCTGGCTATCCCTTCAGCCCCCAACCCCAACCTCACTCTACCCAAACCATACCAACCCCCCCATGCCCCTCGCCATTTGCGTCACCGCGAGGCTTAACCACGGGTCATTCATAAATCACGCTCCGGCTCCAGCTTTGTCTCGTGAGGCAAGGAGAAAAACCTAATTATGCTCAATCGGCAAGGTATAAAAAAAGACGCGGCGAGTGAGCGAGTGCGATAGAGAGGACAGGCAGAGGAAGAATACGGGAGGCAGAGAGAGAGCGTTTTGTTACGTTATGTTCTGGCGGCAAGCACCCCCCGTTAACATCCATTATGCGTTTGTGGTCTCGTTGGCTTTCTCTCTCTCTCTCTTTCTCTCTCTCTCTCTTACGGTTATTGATGAGTGCAGCTCATTTCCCCTTGCTAAGGTGCCATAAATCATGGCGTTATATCTCCCGACGGCACGCCTTCATCCTTTAAATATCCCTGTGCTTCCGCGGCCAACATTAATCACTTAACCCTGAGGAGTGCCACACCCCACATCCCCCTCATCCCCACTCCACCCCCCGCTGCCCTGCACACATCTGACAGGGTAGCCCCTACCCCTGCACACACACACACACACACACACACATACGGGTGTACACACACATCTGACGCAGCTGTACCCACAAACAGGCACACACACTCAAACAGACTAATCCACTGCATTACACAGGGCATATCCCGCTTGGCACAGAAAACTGGCACCTTGACCCAGACTCTCAAGGAAACCTTGACCCAGACTCTCAAGGAAACTTCATTCTTCTTTTTACTAAAAGTCAATACATATTTTGTGGCACAACCTCAAAACTTGCTTGCTGTTACGATAAATGATGTACTCTAACCTCAGAGAGCAGACATAACCTGTATATTGATTGTGTTTAGCTAGATTGTTTGTTTTACACATAAGTGGTATCTGATGTTTTGTGACCTAGTGTGAATTGATATTGATTGATAAATCAATTGAAATTGAAATTGAGAGCACCATACGGTGTTGTTTGTATACATGTTTTGTTTCTTGCTGTAGGGTACTTCCAAATCCACGTTATATGGCTCTTTTATGATTTTCTAACAGCTTTTCAAGAACTGAAATATTCTAACCCCTTTCCTGTGGCAGGATGAAGGATAGCGGTGCCATATGCTTTTTTTCAGATTTAATATAATATTTAATGAACAATTTTACAGAACATTAGTTTGCCAATTTGTGAATGTTCTGGTATAGTCATCCAAATCGGATATAGACACTTTCATTACACCATTGCCACCGTATAAACGTATATATCAATAGAACATCCCATTAGAATTTACATTCAAATAGTAAACTAACACCTCGTATTACAGTACATCATTGTGTGTAAACAGCTTTGATTAGCACTGCATTGGCTGTGTCATATTAGAAAACATCATATCATTCTACCAGTAACAGCCAACGGTTGGCTGTTGAGTTTGACAGGAAGTGTTGGGCAAGGCTGTGACTGACCGTAGTGCGGGATGATGGCCCAGGCCATGGCCGAGGCGTAGATCTCGCCGATCATCCAGAACATGCAGAGCCAGCTGAGGTGCTCTCCCCGCTTCTCGCGCGCCAGAACCTCCGCAAAGTAGGCAAAGACGATGGGCACCGCACCTCCGATCCTATAGAAGGAAGAGGAGCAGGATGGGAAACCTTGACTGGGTCGGCTGGTGGATTGATGATTTTGGTGGATGGCTTATTTCCACAAAGCATTATATAAAGACCAATGTGGTGTCATCACTGACACAAGCTGTTGAGTAGAGACCAGCCTTTTCACTGGCAGAATCCAATCAGCGCTTAGACGCTGAATTCCCGTTTCTAACTTCCAATTTCTAAAAAAGATTTGCATATCACATTTATTCAGTGTTCTACTTTATTCACTGATTGCTTTTTCTGTTGTTTGTTAAACAATGTGTTGTTTTTTTGGGAATAAATGAGGAGTACTGTGTAGCAACAGTATCATAATGAGAATCACAATATGATTCCTTGTCCTTGGATATAATATTGATTCAAATTTAGTTTAAAGAAATGCCTGGCTTCAGTGTCATCCATTTGGATTTCTGCCAACCCAAAAGATATTAAAATATCTCCCCATGTACAGTTTGCCAAGTATCTTCCATTACTTCACAGCTTGAAGATTTGTTGTCTTTGGAAGGAAACCTGGAGAAGAATCAATTACTTTATTGGATCTACAAGTACTCCAAAATATTAAAACCCGTCGTAAGCAAAATTTGCAAACAGAACAGTTTTCCAGAATTTACGCTCAAAAATAGAGATGGATTTCCAAGGTTTTATATGTTTTTTTTATTATTTTTTTATTTCATCCAGTACTTGTAACTACTTTTGCTCATATCAATATTCCCTATTGAAGAAAACAATTATTTAGTAAAGCTAACATGTTCCATATTATTTAGCCAAGTATTCACACATTGTATGCTCACACTCACCACAAAGAAGCCCCCTCAACACCCAACACAATACAGACACTTTAAATGACAAGTGTCCATGATGCCATTGTGGCGATATCTTTATTGAAGCCACCAGTAGTTTAATTAGTGTCCCTGAGGCACTGTCCGGGCCTGGCGTAGATAGTAGGAGTAAAGAAAAACAACACCACAGGGGCTATCGATCGCAGGCAGCTGTAATGCATTGTCTGGCCAGAAAAGTCTATTATCTAAGGCAAAAGCTGGGCATTTTCGTTTAGAGGAGACATGATTGGAGTGAGTTCCCACACCATTCATCACAATATCACACCAAAAACCATCAATGGCTTTAATTCAGCGCTCGTGTAAGAATTTAATTTGTTTTTGTTTGTTTGTTTTTTATTTGGGTCATATTGTTTTTGTCTTACGTGAAGTATTAGTAAGTGGACATTTCTCATATTCACCTGGCATTAGGCCTTAATAGATGACACATCAGCTACCTCACAGATTCATAATTATTACATTACATATAAGTATTTACTTACAAAAAAAGAAAAAAAATCAGACGAGTGACATTGATTTTTAATCTGACGGTTCCTAAACAAAGCCAACTTTAGCTGACCACTGCATACAAGATCAATTCCCCTGACTCCTCATGTCTCGTGTTTAACTGTGAGACCTGAGATAAAAATCCACCATAATCATATTGTTCTTTGCACTACATGATCAAATCCTCAATAACGTTTGAGAATAACTGAATAACCTGGGAGTTATATAACTTACACCAGAGCTCTAAAGAATAAGGGAGCCACTGCAGAA
>NC_137913.1:26083389-26180889 GCF_963457725.1 Sprattus sprattus
AGCGGAGGGGGGAGGGAGGGAGGGAGGGAGGGAGAGACGCAGGAAACGATGCGGGAAGAGGCAGAGATGGTAAAATAAAAAAAGGATATGATAGAGGAGACTGCGATAAGGACTAGGAGAGGAGGCAGAGAGTAAGAGAACAGGTCTAAGCTTTGCTACTCCAGAGTATCAGATAATTAGAAGCAAAGGGATAATACATGATACCTGGATTCTGCAGGTGATACCCTTGATGTAATCCGAGAATTAATTTCTAAATCCACTCTGCAATACAGTGTGTCTTTTATCTGTAAATGAAGTGCTGAGAAGTGCATCTGGCAATGCTTTCAACAGACACACTGTTGACAGAGATGTCAATCAATGGGACTGATTACAGGGAAGGTTACAAAAATGATGCATTCCTGCCACTTCAGGCATACAGTAACATATCCGAGCAACACAGCATACAGCACTAATGACAACGTTCACTTTGTACCACTGTATGTGTGAACTGCAGCAAAGACCTCATTCAAAGAATGCTTTTCGTGTCGACGTATAAACTCCTTTTTTGTGGTGTTAATTTCTATTTATATACACCTAGTTGAGGCCAACTGTGTATAAAAAGCATATCGAAGCACTAGTCAAGAGCAGCCTACGAGTCTCTCATCGTCACACTCATCCCCATCCTCCTCATAACAGTCAAAATCACTTTCAATCTGCTTCAATCTCTCCTGAAATGTCAAACAATTATGGGGTGATTCATTTGTAAACAAAATCATTACTGACACATGAGGTGGGTGGGTAAGGCTAGTTATTCTCACTCAGCATGACCAAATCAGACTGCATGAGAGCGGCAAAAGAAAACCACAGACGTGCTCAAGCAGGTTGAAACAGTGTGAATTTCGGATTAATTCCACCAGGAACAGTAAACATATTAGTCGTTTTAATGATTCGTCATTGACCTGAGTGATATCCTTGCAGCATCATGTTAAACTTTTTGATAAGATGCCTCATGAACATCCCTTTGCCGTACCCCATTTTTATTTGTTGTGTGTTTCTTTCTGTCATTCTCATTATTACCTTTCATTCCTTTATTACTCTCTCTCTCTCTGTTCTTTTCAAGCTGTCTCTCCCCCTCCTCTTCACTCTCTCTCTCACCCCTTCAACCCCCCCACCCCCCAGCCCACCCACCCCCTCCACCTCCTACCCCTCCAGCATGTAGGATTCCTATGGGATCCTGTTAGCCACTAATTCAATTTCGTAATTCAATCAGCGTTTTAGTCATCCATCCCATTCAAATCCCAATCGCTCTCCTGTAATGCTGTTACATCCGCCGCTCGTCTTGTTTCCTCCTCGCACTCCACTTGTGTTATTTCTGCTCTGCGCAGGCAGTGCTGGGGTAAGGTACAGTTTGGCATACCAACACGCCACCACAGCACTGAGGCAAAACAAACTGTATGAGTGCGTGTTTGGCATGAATAAATGACTCCATGCAGACGGGATATAAATCATAATACGAGACATTAACTGTAAAAGCTCTCTGACGGGGAAAAAAATATCATAAGAATCGTGATCATTTTGTCAACTTATTTGCAGTAAAAAACCCATTTGTATAGGCAGCCAAAACAGTTTGTACTAAATGGGACAAAATCAACGCAGATGAAGAAGAGTTCACACCTGGTCAGTGCCAGAACCAGGCTAGAGTCAGCGTCCAGCACCAGTTTGTGATATCACAGTGAAATCAGTATACCAAAAGAATGGAGTGGAGAAAGGGTACTTTAGACTTAATCCCTGCATCATTTTGATCATAGAAACCAAAATCATGGAATATTTGCGATTGATTTCATTTAACTCAAATTCACTGCAATTTCAACCGCAGTTTTTGAGAATTCAGTAACATTTGGCCAAAATACTAACACAAAAAAAACCAAGATCCTGCAGGGACTGTATACGAAACGTAATTTTTGGGAGAAATAAATTACAACGTATCACAGAATTGAATCGCAATACTTGCTGTATCGTAAAATGTAAAGAATCGCAATAATATTGCGTTTTGGCCCCAATATCATTCTAATATCATATTGTCGCTTCTCTGGATATTCCCACACCTATCCTCAAAACAAAGAATGGTCCACAAGGGTAAGTCTAAGAGATGGGAGAAGGGGGAGAGGGGGTGCAAAAGGAAACCGCCTAAGAGTCATTGAAAAAATGGGGAGGCAACAACATGATAACACCTTTGTGACGAATGCTACTCTGCGCCAAAGACAAATGAGGTCCAATTGAAAAACACAGTATGACCACACTGCAGTTTCGCAGAAACACTTGAGGGATTTTGTGGTTCAGCGCCACTGTTTTGGACGCTTTCCTCAGCCACATCTCAGCAGGCCATCTTCTCCAATCCCATAATTGAGTACGGAGAGTAAAGTCAGAGGGCAATTAGGCAAGGTCATATTAATCACACAGCACTCGTGATTAGGCACGTCCCCGCGGTCATCTCATCAAGGTAAAAGACGAGAACTCACCCAGCACAGGCCACCCCAAAGTCAGCCACGGTCCAGAGAAAAATCAAACACTGTCGGTGAGGCTCAACGAAAAACTCTGCAGCCAGACACTATATCTAATTCTAAAGTGGCAATTTAAGTATGAGTACGTAAGAAACACTGTATGTTTAGTTTTACACAGACATTTAAAGACTCAAATCAACTGTTGTGTCTCTTACCTCTGTGTAATAAACATCAAACTATGTAACCACCCTTCCCATTTGTCTAATAACCACGGACTTCAGGGGCAAGAAAGAGATTCTAACATTTTAATGAAGTGTTAAAGCCCTTTTTGTTGTCCTCATTATATAAATTATGCAACAAGTAACCACAGGCACACTCTTTGAGGTCCGTGGAGCCAGTGCGACTACTGGTGCATTTCAAAGACGAAAGAGCAGCTGCCAAAAAAAAAAGGTTTGGAATGGCTGTAAGGACAGCTTCTAGTCTGTTTCGGTGATGGATCTGACAAAAAAATATTAGTTCATATTTCTCTTGAGTCATTCTTGTAAACTCATATTTCTCTTGAGTCATGCTTGTAAACTCGGAGTGCTGGCACTCAGCGGAGCGTCAGAGAGGGAGGGAAGAGGCGTGCCGTTAGGAGCGCACACAGGGGGAAAAGCTGCCGATGATGACACCATCAGCCACAACAAAAGCAATAATTCCCTGCAGGACCTATTAGACAGATGGAAGGGGAAGCGGAGAGAGGAGAAGAAAGAGTAAAAGTAGAAAAGAGAGAGAGAGAGAGAGGGAGGGAGAGAGAGAGGAAGGGAAAGAGAGAGAGAGATGGGGTGGGTGAGGACTGAGACAGAGAATGGATTTCACGCTCGCGAACAGCACACAACAAAAATCCCTCACTCTTTCAGCAAGCTAGTTTTTTCCATCCTCTTTTCTTTTTTCCCTCCTTTCTTCGCCACACTTCGCTCGTAACAAACAGTAGGGGGAAGTGAGCCGCTGTCACGTCTCAGTGCCTGTGTTTTGTCATTTATTTATTTATTACATGTTGCGGGCGATCGAGACCTGAAAAACACGTCCTCGGGACGCCTCGCAGTCCTGCTATCTGAGGCCCGATAGGCTGGGGACCTTCCAGTGGTGGCTATGGCCGGCCACGTGTGATTACGTCTTAAAAGCCCCTGACAGAGGGAGGACAAAGAGAGTGAGGGAGCATGAAAGAGGTGGAAGCAGAGCGTGGCAAAGGATGGCACATGATGCCCCTAAGGCTCCTCCAGGACCGAGCTTTGCAAAGAAGAAGGAAACAGAAAAAGAGATAGAGGGGGAGAGAGAGAGAGAGAGTGAAAGACAGAAAGAGAGCGAAAGAGAGGGAAAAAGAGAGAGAGCAGGGCACTGGTAGTCTTAATTCATTTATACTTCTAAGCACTGTGTAACATCAGTTTAATGCTCTCGGATCTGACGCTAGTTTGATCAAATGACGACCCAATCCCACAACCAATCTTCAGTATCCATGTCTGCTTTTCATCCTCAAACCCTTCTTTTTCAGACTTAATCTCAGAAGATGCTACGCTTTCAACACAAAAACAGAATGTTCTAACCTTTTCAAAAGCTAGCTTGTGACTATTAAACAAGTTAATTAAGTAAATTCGCATCAAGGAAATCAGTAATTATTTCTGAATATAATTTATCACTGACATCATGCTGCTTGTATCTCTCAATATTAATTTAACGCTGATTAAAATGTTGATCTTAATAACATAGGTACAAAGCAGTAATCACACACTGCATGTTCAGTCACGCGCCCCGACCCACCCTTACTAGAACCTTACCTAGCCAGCCGGTCCTGGAGTCGGGGACACACATGTCGGTCTCAGCGCTGGGAAGCACAAAGCCCACAACGAAGACCTCCACGCCATCGGACATGAGCGCCAGGCCCAGTGTGAAGAAGAGCTGCCACTGGAAGCTGCCGTGGCCACACTCCTGGATGATGAGCTCGTACTGCTGTGCCAGCTCCTCCTCGTCGGCCTGCCTCTCTGTCTCAAGCTCCTTCCGGTCCTTCAAGCCGTCGGACATCGGCTGGCCCAGGGCCACCTGCCCGTCCCTGGGCTGCCCGTCTTTGGGGATGCCCTGGTACTCGCCCTCATAGATCTCATCCTCGTCGTCGTGGCCCTCGGTGGCGTCACTGGAGCCCTCGTCGTCGTTGGCCGGCTGCCCGGTGTAGTTACCCTGGTGATAGTACCCGTCACCACCGGCATCGTCATCTTCCTCGTCCTGGAAGCGGTTATAAGAGCGCTGGGCGTACTCGTCTGATGCCCGGTCCACCACCTTGCCAACCTTCTTGGTGGCGTGGCGCTTGGCCTCCTTGGCCATGTCCTTGGCCCCCCTCACCAGGGAAGTCCTGTTGTCTCTGTCAGCTTCGTCCATGCTGGGCCTCAGTGCCTCACTGAGAGAGGCTGCTGAAGTGATGGGGTCACGACACCCCAGGCAGTCTGCAGTCACCACTCGAAACTACCAGGCCCTGCTGCGGCAATCATCCATAAACCTGGGAGGGGAGACAGAAAGAGAAGACGACCGTGTTAAAGAAGGGGTGAGAGAAGCAAGACTGTGAGTTGATGGGTTTTTGTATTGCATGTAATAGTAGTCTCTACATACTCTACACAGTATGATAAAAAACCCTTTTAGAATTTAACCCTTTTAGAATTTAAAATAAAAAATAAGTTAATTGTCCCATGCACGATCTACTGTTTTGGAGCGTAATAATGGCAATATTTCAGAAACCATAAATAGCCAGAAACCAATTTTGTATGAATAAGTAATTACATTTTCTGTGTAACATTAAAAATGTATCTACATGTATACGTCTATACTTACATTTTTCAAGTAAAACAGGTGAAATCTATTTTTATATGTAAATGTTAAGCATACAGACAGATATCTAAATGAATGTCCTGAATGAAGTCAATTGTTCCTCCTCCTGCTACACAGGCATCGGGGGAAAAAATGCTGAGTCATGTTTTGTCCTGGGGAAATCCAATTGAAGTATGCAGGGGGAGAGCTAATAAACAACCCTCAGTGCAAAATCAATTTGTCTTTTCTGTAATAGAACAGAGGTTTGAGGCATGACTAGCCAAGCAGATTCAAGGACTCATCCTTACAACTCATGCATGCAATTCACTGATGACTCCCTCAAATGTATAGCCCCCTGGCCCCTTGTGCCCCCTCTTATCTACCCACCCTCAGGAACGTTATGTTGAGTTCCAAAGGTCAAAGGTCATTCTTGATGAAAAGGGACTGCCCTTTGAGCTGCATACAGATGGTCAGTGTCACCTCTACCTTTGAATCAGTAAGACCTAATATAAGCCATCACCTGCCACCTGCAGTAAATGAAACACTTGAGCCTCCAGACAGCGGTAAAGCGGCCAGAAAACACACACACACACACACACAGGGCCTGTAAACATCCTTTTATACTGTAACCCCTATGTGGGCATAATCGCTGACTGTTAACAGCGCAAAGACTAAGAGGATAAGACAGAGAGGACGAATGAGAAGAAAAGTAGAGAGGAGAAGAGTGGAGTCTATATTTATTCTTGAGCTATTTTAAAATCTTGGTGTCCTTCAAAACCGTAATTATCCCACACACCTTTAAATGTCATAGATAAATAACACTAAGCTTCATAGAGAATCCTTTGACTCCCTGATGGATGGTAGTTGGCTGCTAGCATTGTGGAGCTCACAGTGGCTTGCTGTCTGCAAGCATGGTGTTTCGGCAGGGTATTAATGAGCCCTGATGCTCCGTCAGGAGGGGTTGCTCTGGCTCTGCCAAAACATCACTAACTCTCCTCAAGACATCATTTGACTGGGAAGGAAAATGTCACTGCCGATTTCAGGATATTCAGCTACACTCTCACAGAGATGTAGACACTTTGTAAAAGTTAAAAATGATCAATCATTTTGCATTTTTGTGCAATACAATGCAAATTATACCACAAATGGGTCAGCTGCCTGCCATTTTGTGTGGTATGGAATATCTGTTTGGAAGGTTATGAGTTTCATTGAGAATGAGAATTATTTACATTTACAAATCATACTTAATGCAGCACATGCATATTAAAATAATATTTTCCTTCATCATATTATATAGAATTTTCCCTTGAGCTTATCTCACAAATGTTATATTTATGCAATTCCATTGAAAATGTGGGAACAAATACCACAGTCTCCAGTTTCATCAATCATTATTGCAAAAATGTCATAGAAATACACTCCCATGCTCCCAGATACCTCAAAACTGAAAAATAGTGACTTGGCATCAAAGATTAGCACAAATGTTCTATCCAGAACACATTTCACTAAGTCGGCATGCAGGAGTTGGGGTAGAGCAATACCTATACGGTAGCCATCCATTATTGGTTCTTCTGCCTGGACCACATCTGTTTGTCAGACACTGGGTGAAACCTACCTCCCCCCCCCCATCCACCCCTAACAGCCCCCAAAAGCCTTATCATGTGTCTCTTCCCCCAGCAGCTCTCACCAGGAAGACTGAAAAGAGACAGCAGGCTCAGCTAAGGAAAATAAACCTTCTTGAAGGTTCCACCATACTGGACAACACTTAAGATTCAGTAGAGTCAAGCAGCAGCCCCTCAGTTCTTTACGAATTGAGAATATGGATGGATTGGGTTAAAGAAAAGAGTCTGGATCCAGTGGTATAAGGTCTGAAAACAGGCCTTGCACTCTCCATAGCCCCCTGTCTGGATGATGTATGGTGCTTCTGGTCGATACTGGCCTCTTTGGTATGTAAAGAATAATGCAGGTCAAGCACCGCACGCTTGAATGTCTAGGCATCAGATGAGATGAAAAAAGCTCGATGAACAGCTAGATTGCAGAGCACCAATCAAGATAATGCAGTTTGATGTTTCCAGTAAAGTCATGTGAATGTATCATTAGGCTGATATCAATGAATAAATTATCCTAAACATAGTTATTCTATTCGCTATGTGCTTGGAAAAACAGATAAGTTGATTCAGTTTAAAATACTGTAGTTATCATTCAAAAGAGAGAGTAGCATCTAATATATTATTTGTGTTGTGTCTCATTCTTTAATGTGTATCTTTACTTTGCAATTACAAACATAAAAGCTAAGTATAGTATTATAATCTATTACCTATATAAGTGCACCGTGATGAGGGCACTTGACATAAAGTGGGAACGAATTAAATAATTATTCTCTCGCTTTTACAAACATCACTATGCCTAATTTATGAAGGTTTGTAAACTGCAAAGCAGTTTAGCATAAACAAAGTGACACATATCAGTTAGACCTGAGTGATGAATCTGATCTGTTCTTCTTTGGTTCAATTTCCCACGATAAAGATCTATTGTTTTGTTTTGATTTTGGTTTTGAAAAACAAGGCATGCTTAACCTTTGTGGAGAAATCAATGATTCCTGTGTGTGTGGGAGCAGAGGTAATGTCAGACTACACCCACCAAAACTGACCTACTTGTAATGGTATCCATTTGGCAATACTATGCACAAATGATTCAATAAGATATATTTTGAAGAAAGAAAGAAAGAAAGAAAGAAAGGCAAGACTAGGCTAGGCTCGGCTAGGCTAGGCTAGGCAAGGCAGGTTTTTTCATATTTTATATATAGAGGCAATTAAATGTGCTTTACATGAATAAAAGCAAAAGGACAATCCAACAAAAAGAGTGCTTACGTTTTTTAGATAAAAGGAAAGTCCATCGTACACAAAATAGAATAAAAACCTAGCTGCAGTATCCTCAACTGTGTGTTTACCTCTTTTGGAACACTGGATAGAGAACCATAGAGCAAAAAGCCAGAGCTCTTGAAAGGGTCCTTACTAGAGTCCGATGTTTTCAGATGAAGGCCCGTAAAGAGCCTAAAAATGGGTCAGCCATAGAGCATAGCCATAAGCCTGAGACATCACTTTCCTGTCAGGAATGACTAAAGGTTTACTTCCAGAATTTAGGTGAAGTAAGACCAAAGTGCAAGTTTTAGAGCTCAATCATATGCATAAGAAAAGACAAATGTTTTTAACCTGGATTTTAAAATTCTTACATTCGGGGCACATCTAAGGTTCTCTTAGATATTATAGATGCATGCTAAATGCTGCTTCCCCATGTTTAGTTTGGACTCTGCGCTCTGCTAGCTGACGTTAGTCCATGGAACTAAGTGCACAACTTAATTTATATTCTTTAAACATACCAGAGATGTGCACTGGGCCTAAACCATTCAGTAAGCACTTTAGCATCACTTTAAAATTAACTGAAAGCCAATGTAAAGATTTTAGAGCTGGAATAATGTTATCTAAGTCCTGGATAGAACTGTTTAATGGTCTTTGGGAAGTCCTGTTAGGAGACCAGGACAGTAGTCCACCCTCCTGGAGATTGGTCTTTTTGAGCTTGACTTTGGTTTTTAGAGCCCAAGAATCAAGATGTTTACTGATACTGATTTTCATCGCCTTGTTGCCAAACACAATCAACTCTGTTTTGTCCCTATTTAAGAGCTTTTTGGCTCAACCAATTACTTATTTGGTCTAAACATTGACACAGTGAGTCTATTGGGCTGTAGTCATCCAGATATACAGTATCTGTATATCATCTGCATATCTTTGGTGATCAATGTTGTTGTTCTGTATAGTTTGGCCCAAAGGCAGCATATAGAGATTGAACAAAAAAGGTCCGAGAACTGATTCGTGGGGGATTCCGCATGTCATAGTCACTGTTTCAGATGAATAACTGTAAATAGTGACAAAGTAACTCCAGTCTTATAAATAAGACCTGAACCAATAAAAGACTGCTCCAGAAAGTCCTACCCAATTTCCCAACCCGTCCAGCATCTACAGTGCCAAATGCAGCACTGAGATCTAGTAAAACAAGATCTGATATATTCCCTAATCAGTATTAAGCTGTATATCATTTACAACTTTTATAAGAGCCAGTATTGTGGTGAGGTCGGATGCCTGATTGAAATTTGTCAAATGACCACTTGAGTTAAAAGAAAAATGCTGAGTTGATTGAAAACAACTTTCTCAATGATCTTAGCTATAAAAGGAAGATTTGAGACAGGTCTATACTTGTGTGAGAGTGGCTTAATGGCAGCTGTTTCTAATGACTTTTGGAAAATGCCAGATAGCAGTGAGACATTAACTATTTGCTGCAAATCCATTGTTACAGAGCTAAAAATTGTTCTTAAAAAAATGTTGAAGATGCCAAACTGTTTTCTCCATTCTTTTGGGTCTGTTTGGTCTTTTCTTTGTCAAATGTATTACATTGTGACAAAATAATCAAGTTATTCTAGGTGGTCACAGAGACGGTAAAGTTTCATTGTTTAATTCTAAGGTGTTCATTGTTTTATTAGTCTGATAGTTTCTCATTAAAAATGCAAGCAAATCCATTACATTTCTCTGTGGAAAATGGGCTGTTTTCGCTGGTTTGTAAGCTTGTCAACCATGACAAATAGACTGTGGGAATTGTTGATGTTCCTGTTAATGATTCTTAGAGAAATGTATCTGTCTAGCTATGCATCACTCAAAGTTAAAAAAAAGTTTTCTTGAGTTTTTCCGGTGCAACGTAATCCATGACATTCAAAAAGTTCAAATTGAAAATTATCCAGGAGCACATAAACTGTCTCTCATTGTTGGTGACAGCTATAACCTCCACCAGTACTCTTGTTTATGTACCTTTTCCTGACAGAAGCTGAGCTCATGTGAACATCTGGAGTGATCGTAAGTTTAAGCAGACAAATAAATGAATAGTATTATACTACTATAGACTGCAATGGCCAACTGCATATAGTACATTGCATTCCTAAATATAATATCTTCGCCAGCCTGACAATGATGACACATTTGACTTTGACTGGCCTCCAGAAAGCAATGTCAGATGAGAAACAATAAAAGGGACGGGGACAGAGAGGGTCAGTTTCGTTCATTACTGTCAGACAGTGCAAATCAGTCCAGTCCAATCTTCTAATGGGCTGGGCTTGGGCATAATCACATCAGAACTAAAAGCATATAACCTCATCCCTGAGAGGGAGTCTGGAACGTCTTGTGTTAAGAGATTTCATCGGCCATTGATACCATTACCATGAGATGGAGGAGAGAGAGAGAGAGAGAGAGAGAGAGAGAGAGAGAGCAAAAAGGGAGATGGAGATACCAAGAGCCCCAAATGAAGGAATACTAAAGATAGATACAAACAGACTGCAAGAGGCTGCGTGTGGGTGTGTGTGAGAGAAAGACAGCGAGCAAGAAAAAAGGCAAAGGGAATCCAAAGAACAGTGATGGAGACACAGAGAAAGTGGGTGAAAGTGACATGAGAGAGAGAGAGAGTGCGCGAGTGAGAAAACTAGAGTGAGAGGGATAGAGAGAGCAAAAACAAACTGTGTGGGCACACAGATTAGCTACTGCGAAAGGTGGATGAGGGAGATGTTGTGACATCTTTTAAGACCGCTGGGTTCACTCCTATGCTCAATGATGGCCCACATTGCAAGCCTCATTGCAGAGCTCAGGAATGGATCTTTTTATCCCAGCTGATTGTTATTTATTCATAAGCAGTGGGTGGGCTTCCCCTGTGGTAATTTTATGTATGATTAATGTCGACAAAAAATAATTTCTTGGTGGAGGATGAGAGCACACCTACACATATGGAAATGAGGTTGGCTTTGAACATCAGCTGCAATGGTAGGACACAAAGGGTACTAAATACAACATTTAGCAACTCATGAATCAACATTATTCGTCAACATCCCAGAATGGTATTTTGTTACAGTGTGTCCCATGTTTGCTTGCATTAGAGGATTTAGGTCCTGGGTTTTGTAAGAACCTTGGGACAGTGTTCAGTGATAATGGTGCAACATACATGCATACATGTGACACTGTCATACCTAAGCTTCTACTAATGAGCAACCAATGTCCAAACGTATTATCAACAAGGGAAAAACACAATCTGTCATATCGAAGCATCCCCCATTCGGTTTGTGACACTTTGTTTTAGTATCTAGTTTTACATCACCCATTAATTCTGATTGACTTTGTTCTCCCACCAGTAAGTGGTTCTTGGCTTGAAAGCACATGCATTTATACTAATAGGACAACATATCTATGCATTGGAACCCTTTTAGACAGAGAGAGAGAGAGAGAGAGAGAGAAGTGAGAGAGAGGAATTGCAGATTGCATTGAAGCTGTCACTCTGCATCAGAGCTTGGTAGGCTGATCTGCCCTTCCTCGGCCTGCAGGTAATTCAATAACAAATTTTTCCTCAATGAGCACAGAAGGAGAGGGAGACAGAGAGAGAGAGAGAGAGAAAGAAAGAGAGAGAGAGAGAAAAGAGAGAGATGGAAAGAGATGGAGCCCACCAACCCCCACATATGCACACAGCTGCGGGGGCTCTCGCGCAAACAAACGAGTGGCTCTCTGATCTAAGCACTGGACATATGTTCACCCAGCCATGCCAGATACCACCACAGAGTCAGAGAGGAGCGTGAGGAGGAGGCTCAAATATTCTCATGGCAAATGAATGGAGCGTATGCATAGGCAAGCCGTAGAGTTTGGTAGCTATTACGCAGAGCAGAACACTGTGAATAATTACTTGAAAATTTGTTTAAAGCTAATTCCTCTAAAACATTCAGTGTTAAAAATCTACATTCCATTATATATCTTTTTCTTTTCTCTTTAGAATATGGATAAACAATATCCTACTGTACGAATACCCCATTATTTAGTTCGCCTTAGACAAACAGACATACCAACATGGACTGGCAAGCTTCGAGACAATCCTCCTCGATGCTGGTTTTATGCTAGATAGCGTTAGCTATTAATGCAATTTAGACACCAAGATTTAAAAACAGATTATTACATTTAAATAGGTTGTGGCTAAATTACCTAGTTGCTGACAACACACTACAGAAGGTGACTCACACCGGCACCTGATTTTTCTGAATTTCTAATATCTCCAGTAAAAGCCTTGTCATGGCAGCTATGCTACCAACTTGAATACAACCTTGAGTGCTCAGCCTACCATGACAAGTTGATTGGACTAAAGGAGTGACTAACGCAAAGGTAATAGGTCCATCAGGCCCTTTGTGTGCATGGTCACCATTCAGACGCAAATATGCACTTTACCGCCGCACAGAAACCAAAGAGAGAGAGCGACAAAGTGGCCAGTAGATTCCAGACACATTTCACATTCACATTTTATTCATTTCAACCTAACCTTTCCATTTCAAATGTTCCAGATCAACTTGAGGGACCCTCCTAAATGAACAACTATCTGGGGTTTTTCATTTAATAATGACTGTGGTGAACTACAATGACCACAGCTTCGTTACACATTATTTTGCACATTCTTAGTTACAGTACATTTAGAGGGTTAACTTACTGAAACTTAAGGAGCCGTTCATCCCATGGTTCGCTTGATGCACTCTTTCTTGCATCATTCAATATGTTTTGTTTCTTTCAATCCAACAAGGAAATACATCCCCATTTACCTTTGACTGATCTACTCTGACCACTAATTCAAGCCCAATTATTGGATCATGAGCAATTTGTGTAATCATTTTTGGCACAGTGCTTAAAAAGCATAACAGCTAAGGAAATTGGCAATGGGGTATTTTTCAATTGATGCAAAGGAAACAAGTGCAGGAACAAACCTAAACTTTCGTGCAGGATAGCCTGGATTGTATGTGACGGAGTGCCGCATGGTCTACTTATTGGACCATTGTATTTGAACATCAAGAACCTCAAGTTTTACAGATGCGGAATGTGCTCTAAATATTTGCACAATAGACATGAAGAGATAGCTGTGCCACTGCTCTCTCACTGCAGAGTGCTTAAATTGCCCCGGGCTCGTCGTGCGGTGCACATTAGATGGCACTGAAGCTACTGGAGAGACGGGGTCTTGGCAAAACTGTTTAATGCATTCCAAAGTATAGGATCCGGTCTCGCATATATAACATACCTTCTATCTCGAAAGCAAAATAAAAAATAATTACAATTTAAAAAAACATGACTTCCAGGACAATATAACAAACAGTAGCCTATACCCTTAGTAAGCTATTCAAAAACATGTTTTTGCAAAGCTTTATATTTTCCATTTTAGCCTAAACTAAAACCACAAGTGCATTTCCCATCTTGAAAGGGGTAGGGTACCCACAATCACATTTGTAGTCCGTCATGAAAACTGAGTAAATTGCTGAGTGGGCTTAAAAAGCAGTTGGCTCGATTATGCAGTAGCCTACCTTCCTTACAGCCGATGCTGTCGTGTAAAAGTTGAAAAAAACGCAAGATCGTCCAGTTTTCAATGAGCAACATATGTCAAGACGCCTAGCATAACCTACACATCTCTCAAAAGAGTTACAGTTTTCATGACCAAAATTAACCGCGAATTCTAATCCTACAAAAGCTAGAAATGCTGTAAATGCAGGAGTTCTCAAAATATGTCGGAGAAAACACAGAATACCTACCGTTTAAGGTGCAACGTAGATGGAAGTGCAATAACAACCCATTGTTAAAAGCCTTGCTGATAGCGCGTAGAGAATTTTAATTTAGTTGTATCCCCTAAAATGCAAGAAATTGAGGTAGGCTAGTTGCTGCCGGTAAGGTTTTCCCCGTTGCAGTTCTATCTCTGCAGTGAGCTACTTCAAGAAAGGCAAGAGAGAGGGAGATAGAAAAAGAGAGGGAGCGAGCGAGCGAGAGAGAGAGGGGGGGAGTGAGAGAGAGAGAGAATCAATAACTGTATGGGCCTGATGCGGGTAAACCCCGTCTCGTGGAATAAGCAAGGCACAGGGAAGTAGTGAGGTGAAATAAGAAAGAAGCATTGCGTCGGTGCGTCAGTAGCGTTGCACGCTCCCTGCATGCCTGTCAGAGAGCGCGTTCGTCAAAGCGCCCAGCCTGAAAAAGTAAGGGTAGCCTAAAGAAAATCTGCGTTGATCTTACAACCAAAACGTGACGCAACGAACGTAAATACTGCGCCTTTGAAAGAATGGAACTCCAAAGCAATGTGCAAATACTAGCTAGTTTGTCTCTTTTTTGGAACTATCTTTCTATTTATCTATCTATCTATCTATCTCTTTCTTTCTTTCTCTTTCTATCTATCTATCTATATGTTTGTCTATCTGTCTGTATGTCAGTCTGTGTTGTGCTGTTGCATAAACTAGACCATATTGTTAAACTACTCTGATATTTTAAGATGTGTCTAGAATTGTCTGATGATCAATACAATTTCCATCCTCACTTTCAGATATGGCACAACCATTATTGTGGCCCATGACCTTCCAAGATTATGCAATAATGCTCCAATAATTACATAAGTGAACACAATCACTTCACAGGGGCTTCACAGCCCAATTGAGGGACATTGTCCACTGTTCCTGATCTGTCAAAAGGCAGCACTTCTCAAAGCCACCGGTATCAGGACATTCTGAGTAAAATGAGCAGTAGCAACAAAACCAGTGCCCCTGCTTTCATCCCCCCAACCCTCCTTTA
This sequence comes from Sprattus sprattus, assembly GCF_963457725.1. Classification (NCBI taxonomy): domain Eukaryota; kingdom Metazoa; phylum Chordata; class Actinopteri; order Clupeiformes; family Clupeidae; genus Sprattus; species Sprattus sprattus. The sequence continues at coordinate 26,098,358 of NC_137913.1, forward strand.
CAAGCGAATTGAATCCATTAACAGCCAGACAACTGTGGCATGAGTGCAGGAAAATGCCTTCTTCATCCAAATGTAGTGGGATGGCAATGGGGTAAAATTTCACCCCGTGAGTAAAATGCTAAAATGCCAAAAGTTACAGTGGCATAGCAACAGTGTCAAGCCTACATGAAGGGATAAGTCTGCTATTTTACTTTGACAAAGGGAACATACAAATAAATTGATGAAGTTATAAACAGAATTTGATCAACTCTATCCTCTGCCATCTGAAATTCATCCAAGCAGCAACTTTAACTTCACTTTCAAAAAGATAATCTACATATTATAGTATGCACAAGGGCATTGTACACTTTGTGATACATTTTGACAGGGATATGTGGAATCATAAAAAAACATCCAGTGGTTATGTTCTCCCTTCAACGGTTAATTTAATGGCCGTTGTCTCTGTCTGCCCTCAGAAAAAAAAATCAATAAAAGAAAGCACAGTCTTACTAATGTCTCTCCTCTTAGTACTGAGTATCTGGAGAGCCATGCCCGAGCCTTTATAGGTAGGCCTTCTATTGTGAGACTGTGCAGCTGGTGCTGGTGGGCGCTGTCCAGGGTGCTGCAGGATCCCTTGGGTCTCTGGTGCAAAGGCCCCTAGGGGCAGAAGCAGGAAGTGCACAGCTGGCCTCCAACAGTGCCAAGGACTGACCATGCTTGGCCCCTGTCCAGGGTGAGTTTTTAACAAACCATGAGTGTGATTTAAGTGCACCACACATGCATGTTGTCACATGAATGCAACACACACATGGCACGGCACATGAAGAAGTACATCCACACGTACACACAAGGAAACACGCTCTCTTACACACAAAGACAGAGAGAGAAAAGAGAAGCATCTTTTTTGTCCTCTAAATGTGGTGATTCATAGAGTCTGTGACCTCAGGCCGAAGCACTCTTCCATTCAGTGTTGGCAAGTGGGTTACATTTACGGTACAAATGATGGAGAGCCAAGCAGCACTTATCTTAATGAGAGACCACGGCAGAATGTAGTGTTCCTCTGCGCCATTTCATTTACGAGGACCGGTAACACGCAGCGAAACCTCTCTGCTACGATGTTAAAGAACACCATTCTATCAGTATGCGTAAAGGTACTCAATACATGTGAGAAATCTAATTCTATATCTGTTGACATAAAAAATAGTAGGCTAATCTGTAATAGGATACATTTATTATAGCTCAACTCTCTTGACCATATATCTCATCTCGAGTACAGACAGTGCTGTTTCCCTCTCAGAATAACATTAAGAAAAAGTATAAATAATAAATATAAATTGCTTTCCCAGGACAACAGCAAAATGTAAAACTATTTCATGTAGTCACAATGTCGTAGGCAAATAATGGGTTACTCTCAGTGAATTATACTCACTACAGATTGAGATGAGGAAAAATGTCTATTGTAACATGTTTTATTAAACTGTACCTATATGAATATCATATCATCACAGTCATTTATAATAAAGATTTTTTTTGGGAGGACTTTTTTATTCTTGAAAATGAATGACTATGAATTTATTTATTTTTCTTCTTATTTTTTTTTGCTTATGTTTGAGCATTCCACATTCAGCATCATAGACTAGCAATGAAGTAGAGCACACCACAGCTACTTCATACATATAAATCATCTGTTTGTCAATAATTGTACTGGATACGTGCTTTTTGAGCACACCGGCAAGCAAGTGCATGGAAGCTCATCTCACCCTGTGACCCCGATCCTATCTATAACCCATTCTATGAAATGGCCAAACGATCCCCAGACTGGCGGGTTTATGGCTGGGTCACTTCTCTCTCTCTCTTTCTTTCTTTCTTTCTCTCTCTCTCTCTCTCTCTCTCTCTCTCTCTCTCTCTCTCTCCTTCCTTCTGCAGAGACAGATGTCCTGCTAATGAAAATGGACAGCAGGGAACGGTAGAGATTTGTGACAACACCGTTGAGTTTCTTCCCTCCATTTACTCTCTTTCCCAGACATTGACAAAGGCATCCTGCGAATGTGAGCTGGCGGTGACTCAGATAGAAATGAAAGACTTTGTGATAGAAAGTCCCTCAAAGCCGAATAATTTACTGCCTGTCAGTCTCTGGGCAGCAGGGCTGTGATAAATACCTGTGGGATCACATTGAGTCACAGAGAGGTGCAATGGTGCAATGTAGCCCTGCTCTTTGACAGCAGCTGAAGCATTCTGAAGATCCCCTGCTTAAGCGATAAATAGCCTACCTTACCACATTTAACAAAAAAAAACACAAATTTTAATTAGATTTCTGCATCCCTGTGGCTAGAATATAACAACCAGGAAGCTATAAAGGAGCTGTTTCTGTCTTTCACTTCCATGAAAATATATCTCAAACATTACAATAAAATATGAGGCCATTGATTTAAGAACAAATAGCCCAATCTCCCATGCTCCCACTATTAGGCTTATGTTTCACACTAATCATTTTTTCTTTCTCTTAAAAAAAAGATAAAACGGTGATTTTGCAGCTCTGCAAAGGAAAAACACACTGAAATTAGTCTTTTGGCATATTTGTATGCCTTTACAATATAAATGATTCTCATTCTTGTCTCTTTAATTTAACCTATTGTATGAGCCGCAATAATGATGATAATAAGTAAATATGGTATAATAAAAATAATAATAATACTAACTTTCAATTTTAAGTTGTTTTCCTCAGCCTCTAAATTCATGTTTTTCTTGCAATAGACGTGTAATTAAAATCCAACATTTGTCTAAACCTTACCCATTTTACTCTGTATGTAAAGTCAATAAAGTCACCTAGCAAAAAGCACAACAGCACATGCCTCAGACACAACCAGAATTACACAGTATCCTATCCAACTCAATTAACCTTAGCTCAACTTCCTTTATTGTTTCTGTCCTCTGCATGCCAGCATTCGAAATAATGTACCACAAGGAGAAAGCTAATGGATTGTGACTATTGTTCTGGGATCGACTTGTACAATGAGCTGAGTTCCAATAGAAATACTCGTATGTAGCAGGATTCGCTTAGGTTACAGTTGACTTATGTCGTGGTTTGTGTCGCGAATCTTGATATTTTCGTGTTCTGGTTTCAAATAGGTCTATAGTCAAGATTGTAACTCAGTAAACTATAGTGATTGCTTAGAGGGACCGAATGCACACAAACGTTATGCATCCATATAGGCCTACCTCTACCTTACAGCATAGCACAACAACTGTTGTCAACCACTGATTGGAAATTAAATTTAAATGTACCTGCTGAAGGGAAACAGGGGGAATAAATCGCAAAAGTACAACCTAAATGATTGTATTTTATTTTATCTGTGTATGCATTCTTATACCAGTATATGAAACGCTACGGAAAGACCCCACGACAACCAACTGGAATATGTATTTTTTTTCTGCAGCGTCTCAGATTGCAGTGTGTACAACTTGAAAAATCTTTTCCGTTTATGTTACCGTGGTTACTTGCTATCCAATCACTAGCAACGAGGATGACGGGGTAGCCATCGCGACCAATGAAATGTGGGCTTACTCGTGCAGTTAACAATTTGAAACTGCCAGGTTGAAAAGTTACCGATTTTGATTTCGACTTTGTTTACTGGACGCTAGTTTAAACGAAGAAAAATACGAATTGAAGGCAAACGACTGCCAAAGGCAAGGTAATACAAACTCTGTATTCGCTGGCAGTTAAGTACTTCTATGGCAGAGGATAATGACAAGCTTTTTTCGCTCATATTGTAAATGAGACTATCCTAGATAGCGAGTTAAGTTAGCTCATCACTCTACACTTCCATAGGGTTAGCTTGTCACTATAACACGAATAATGAACGTCAGTTGGCACGAGTGACAACAAGACGGCTTGCTAGGTAGCTTATCAGATAGCGTACACATCAAGTTGCGATATGGATTCTATCTACAACATTAGATTACTGTGTTGACGAGGAAGCTAAGCGACTGCATGTTTGCTAACGTTAGCTAGTAGTTATCCTCCCAAAACCAAGCCCAAGTCAGTATCACGTTATTTATAAAGTATCATATATATATCAAGGAGAATGTTAGGTAACATTAGCTTAGTTAACGTGAGAAGCTAAGGGAGTTAAAGTTAGTTGGAAGTTTCACTTGGCTAATGTTAGTAGTAACGTTTGGAACGTTAACTAACTTGTTAACTGTTAGCAATAGCTGTCATCTGTGGACATACATTTTGAGGCATCTAATACGCTGTTTGCCATCATGTCCACACTAAGGTTAGTCGTAGTTAGAAAAGAGCTGGTGTTAAGTGTGTATGAATGTGAGGTTAGGGAACCGGTAATTTAGTTAACATCAGCAGTTCGTAATTTGTTACCCCAAATGCTTTCATTAACGTTAGATGTCCTCTGATGAAGGGGAACCAAGCAGTCCAGCTCTGCCTATGGATTCAGATCGAGGGAGCTCGGTGTCGTCTGAATTGCAGGTGAGAGGTGCTTTATCAATGCAATCCACAGCAAAACTAAGAGTCTTGGTGATCTTATTCATTCTTTGTTGTTTTGACTGTGTTTTTGTACAACACCACCCACCGGAATATCAAGTCAAGAGATTGTGGTAAAAGTCTTGTGTGTGTCTGTGAGGTTGTTGGATTTGTCCATGGAGTGTTTCGTTTTAATCAGGATGAGTATGAAGAGCTCCTGCGGCATGCTGTGGTGACTCCTAAATTTGAGCCAAGCACTCCATCCCAGCTGCTTCAAATGTCACAACTCTCTGGAACAGGACACAATTCTCATCTCATGATGGGGCGGCGATCTCAGCCTACTGAAGGTGTGAAGTTACATTTTGCTCATGAATGATTAATCATTCAACAGTGATTTTATCACAGAGAAAATCTATTAAAATGTTGTGCCCCCCCCTCCCTCTTTGCTGTTCCTTTCTCTATGACTTGCCTATCTTTCAACTACCAGAGGACAGTGGAAGACACTCAGGCAGAGGGGTGACATCTACCAGGGCAACTCCTCTTGATCAGGATTCCTCTCATGTCCAAGCCTCAGAAGGTAGAACAGTTTACCATTTCATCAGGGATACCCAATTTTTCTGCTTGCATAACAGCTATAGTAAAATGCATTACCTGTTTGAACTTGTTAAGAAAAAAATATGTTCAGAATCACAGAGTGAATACACAGAGACAGGGACTGCTCCCACATCTGCCCCTGCTGGTCCATTTCATTGGAACCTTTGTCATGTCTGTCAGGTGTGGAGATGCTGGGGAGATTTTCAGGTCGTGAGAGTGTATCAGACAGACCACAAACGGCATCAGAGGCATCCAGGCGAAGCAGCCTGGATGCAGTCATCACCTTGGAGACTGAGGTGTCTGTGTCGGAGGAGAACATGACCAGAATGGAAAACCTCCTGGATATGTGGGGCAACAACCTGAAGGTTGGCATTTTAAATACAGGATTTGAATACATTTAATGTTTTTTTTTATTGTATCTTGTTTTTTGAAAGCTTTATATTTTCACAATTGTAAATACAGCATTGGGTAGAGGTTTATGAGGCTTTTTAAGAGCTGTTAATGACACTTCTGTTGAGGTTACGGGACTAGTTCATAATAAAAGAACCTCTCTCTTTATCAGCTAGCCCTCTCTGATTCTGTGCAGTAGTGCACAGTGTAGATAACAGATGAGCATTTCCCTTGAGTGTAAAAGCATGTAATTATCACCCTTAGACCAACGTGCTGATGGAGCTGAGAAAGTGGAAGCTGGCGTTTGCCGAGCAGCACAAACTAGCACTGAGAAAGGACAAGGAGAAACACGTGGCCGATATGGCTGCTGTGAACGCAGAGATGGACGGCCTGAAGGACCTGCTGAACACATTTGAGATCTCCAGTCAGAGGAAAGATGAGGTGTGTGTGTGTGCGCGTGTGTGCATGCATGCGTGTGTGCGCTCACTACTGGACACACTGCATAGTGAAACATTCATTTGAGCCATTTGAAAATAATGTGTAAAACTTCATCCACTTTCTTGAACAGTTTAAACGGTAACAGTTGCCCTTATCCATTGTGTCAAGCCCACAGAATTGCATGTTTCAGACCCTCTACTTTCTTCTACTCATGAATACTAGTCTGGTATGAGCAGACAGACATCCACATCCCTAAGCCCTCACAGAGCTGCAGAGCAAAACGCTTGCTGAAGACACCCCGCGCAGATAGGTTAATCTGACGTTTTAAAGTTTTCAGATGCATTCAGTGAGTAGGAACAGATTAGAAACGTGCAGTTCTGTAGGTTCACAGCAACTGGTTTGAGAAAGATTAACTTCTATTCACTGCTGCTATCACTGACTAGCCTTGTGGTTAATCATATGCCGGATGAGGTCCCACACTAACCCCTTTTTTTGCTGGTTTTGTTTCTGGCAGGTGATTAAGAACCTGAGCTATGCGCTTGACAGACAGCGGGAGCGGCTGGAGATGATGAGGTCGTTCACACAGTGGAGGCTGCGGCACGGCGCTCTCCGAGAGGAGGTGACTGGGGGGGTGGGGGGGAGCAGAGAGTACAGGAAGGGGAGACAGGATGACAGTCTGCACACTGCCAGGCAACCTTTGCCCCTGCAGAACTTGTTTACTTGTTGTCTTGCCTTTGAAGTGTTACATTATTTATAAACGGCGACAGGCTTCCTTGGGCAAGGCCCTGCAGTAGCTGCCTGTTGATTTGGATAGAATTCCTATTTTGTGACTTTCATCACTAAAGTATTTACACTATCTAAATACTTTGAAACGCATTATTGCCAGTAATTTGTGCCGATTTCTGAAAATAAGGTAGCACTTAATGGAAATCCAGTGTTCTCTCTAAATCCATCATAATATTGATATAGTTTATGGTGTACTATGATATGAGTGACAGCCAGATAGTGCTGTTTCCCCCCAGTTTTTCCAACCTCACTATGTCAATGATATACTGTAGCGTAGGAGAGGTGTCATTGCTTATTATTCTAGTCATAAACGTCACTGTAAGTTCCTTGGCGCTGTGAATCCCCAGGCTCAGGGTGTCAAAATGGCTGCGCAGCACTACCAGGTGCAGCTGAAGAAGAAGGTGTGGGCCGCCTGGCACTCGCTCATATCCAGCCGCTGGAAGGAGCGCGTGGAGCGGGCGTGTCGCTCCCGGGCCGAGGAGGTCTGCGTGCAGCTCTCAAACGACTACGAGGCCAAGCTTGCGGAGGTGAGAGATCCTCTCCGCAGACATGTGAAAGACATGGTGAAACAATGGATGATCTTATGTCCTTATGTCCTTAACAATGGTAAAGTATGTGCAGAATGCAACTACAAAAACATTGGACCTCATTCTTGAACGCAGTTAAGAAAAAGTTCAGAAGAAATTTCTTCTTAACTCAACTTAACTCGACAATTCTGGCATTCCTAAAAGTCCTAAAATTGAAAAAAGCACTTCACGAACACTGCACATGGCAGTGAATAAATTAATAAGCACTAAACTCAATTGCGTGGATGTAGCCATAGTTGAATAGAATGGACACATCTACATTCTGCAACGGTCCCTCCACCTCTGCAACAGTGAAGTTAGGTCTGCGTTTACATCCATCGCTTTCTGCTTTGACCAGTCTCAAGTTGCCTTCGCATTGCCTGTGGATTCTGTGTGCGCACAGCCCTGTGGTTGCATGCAAATTTAGTTGTACGAGAACACACGTTCAATTTAAGAATCGGTTTAAGAACACATTTCCACACGTTCATGAATCCGGCGGGGAGCTTTCTTAGGGTTGGTCTTACGAAGTTCATAAGAAGACATTTAAGAAGAAAATGTTCCAGTATGAGGACCAATGTGCCAGAGGTGGTAAGATTTTCAACTGCAGAAAATGCATATTAAGTTGTTTCCAGTCCCACTTGACCTAGTAGGTTAACTTCCATCCGCAACGATTACGTGCAAATCACATCTACAAGGCCAACATGGCAGAAGTTAATCGTAAGGTCCAATACAGATCAAGTTGAGTCTAATTTCACTTAGCCTAGTAGCTGAACCCCCTATCTGCTAAACCGTTGTGTAGACATGCAATTCTAGATGGGCTGGCTCAAAATTATGGAAAAGAGTCTTTAAACCCTACACTGCCACAGCAGTAATGATACAATATGGTACTATTGATTGTTCACAGAAAGATCCTCACTAAGGGGCAGCCCTTATGCCTTGGACTGTTTTTAGCTTCTAAATGGATAAGACATAGTCTTGGAAGGCATCCCAGCGTAAAGCACTCTCTCTGCCGCAGCATCCAGCCCAGCAGCAGACACGGGCAGAATTTAAAAATGACTAGTCGAGTTTTCGCAAGTTAGCTTTTTGTCATAGTTAAAGTCCATTAGCCTCGAAGGTTAATAGTCCCCGTGAATATTTGCAGTGGAAAAGCATGGCGATTAAGCTTGATTGATGTGGACAGCTACTAAGGGTGAGATTAATAGTGTGCAGGAGAGAGAAAGAAAGAAAGAGAGCGAGGGAGGGAGGGAGGGAGGGAGAAGAAGAGAAAGAGGGGGAAGGGTGGAAATAAGGGTGCTGTGACAGGTTGACAGGGAGAGTGCGGGGGTGGCAGAGACTAGAGAGGCGTTTGAAGATGTTTATGTGGTAACCTTGTTTGACGTGTGTGTGGGTGGGTTGGTCGGTGATTGTGTGTATTTATGTGGGGCAGAATGTGGAGGCCCTGCAGAAAGCGCAAGCTGAGATCCAGAAGCTGCACCTGGAGAGGGACCAGTACGAGGACTCCATGAAGAAGGCCTTCATGCGCGGCGTGTGTGCGCTCAACATGGAGGCCCTGAGCATGTTCCACGGAGGGGAGGGCAGGCCGCAGGAGCACGGTGAGACATCATGACATCATGACATCATGAGGAGAACTGGGAAAGCACCATCTCTCTAAGGTTCTGCAATGGATTCCCATAACCCATATGTCCTTTAGGGAACAACCCCTGCAGTATAGTAAACCCTTGCTCACCCCAGTCATTTATGCCTGTTAAAAACAATGTTAAGACCACCAGTAGCCAAGTGCAGGACCCCCAGGGCCTGTTGGTTTACATGTCATTTGAGACGTGTACATTTCAGGTTTGCCCCATCCCCAGCTTTACCTCCATGGGAGAGGAAGTGTGTGTGTGTGTGTGTGTGTGTGTGTGTGTGTGTGTGTGTGTGTGTGTGTGTGTGTGTGTGTGTGTGTGTGTGTGTGTGTGTGTGTGTGTGTGTGTGTGTGTGTGTGTGTGTGTGTGTGTGTGTGTGTGTGTGTGTGTGTGTGTGTCTCTCTACTGGTAGTGATGAAATGAGGCGAAACAGCTAGCCAGCAGGGTCCCCCCTTTTGTTTGAGTGCAGTGAACCTGCAGCATCAGTCTCTCCTCGCCCCTACCCCCCCGACTGCACGCCCCCGCAACCCTCCCCCATCTCATCAGCCGAGTGCCTCGCACTGCTATGGATTAATAGTAAGCGGGGTGTAGGGCCTGTCGTATTTCATTTTTCACTCAAGCCGCTCGCTCTTTGATGGTCCGGCCTGCGTGTGTGTGTGTGTGTGTGTGTGTGTGTGTGTGTGTGTGTGTGTGTGTGTGTGTGTGTGTCGTGTGCCGTGTGTGTGTACCGGGGACGAGTGTGTGGGCGTGTGTGTACGCGCGTGTGTGCGTGCTCATGTTAGTGGGAGGGTGTGTGTGTGTGTGTATGAGATATGTGAGTGCGTTTGTCTGTATGAATTTGTGTGTGTGAAGTCGGGATAAATCAGAGTGGGTGGGAATATGCTGACTCCTCCTGGAGCGCTGGAAAAGGTTGGGACTCTGGCAGGGAGCTGACAGCTGAATGAACATTCCTTCAAGGCAGTGGGTGTGTTCATTTCACTGCCTTCTCAGCTCAAGAGACTGTATGTGTGTGTGTGTGCACACAAACGGGCTCATACACACAATACACCGCTTCTCAATAAGGCTTATCACTCATGTCTAGTGTTCTGAGGTAGTGAGCGAGGGTTCTTGTTAGATCAGTTCATAAAAAAGCTGTGAACTGTGACTACAACTTGTTTGTATTGGAGCCCAGTTGTAATGAACTGTCCGAGGAATTTTGTCCACAAATGATTTATTAGGGATTGACACTCTGCCTCCACTCTGTCCAGATGCTCCGCCCCCACGGGATGACCCAGGCTTCGGCTCATTGGCCGGCCTCCAGCCCCGGCCCACCTCCTCCTTCTCTGACGGCACGTTTGTTACCCAAGCCGCAAACTTGGCACCATCCCGCAGTGAAATGGACAGGATGGTGAGAGTCCAGCCGTATTGCCAGTGAACGCCCTGCCCTTATGGGATGCTTTTTCCTGTGTTTATTAAAGGCACCATGTTTAGCCAGACATTGGCTCTGTTTTACTCTGCCTCCATTGCTGGAGAGGTTTCCAAAAGCAAAACGTCACTGACTTCACCCGGTAGGGGTTGTACGTTTTTAGCACCTTGTTGATGAGGCTTGTACTGTGAACACATTCATGATCCTTTTTGCAAGATAAAATGTCTGCACTGGCCTCCAGAAAAGCTCCCCTTCCCATGTTTCTTAGTTCCCTACGTTAAGTTAAAGACACCAAAGTGTGTGTGTGTGTGTGTGTGTGTGTGTGTGTGTGTGTGTGTGTGTGTGTGTGTGTGTGTGTGTGTGTGTGTGTGTGTGTGCATGGATTAAAGTTTTCCGTCGCTATGACGGATTTCCGTCAACTCGGCTCGCATAAGGCCAAAAATGAGACACTGATATGATTTGCACATTTCAGCGTCGGAAATACACGAGAGCAAAGGGCAAAACTACCCCTTAGAAATATAATTTTGCCCCTAAAATTACTAGGAGAGTAATACTTATTCAATGAACGTGTCAAAAACATTGTAGCCTATATGACCCGGTCAGTTGCCATTTAATGTTTTGATTTTCGCCTTGACTGTTGCGTGAAGAAACAAACGTTCTAACAAAACACATTTGGAGCGCTTCCTAATCAGACCTGTGACTGCGAGAGTGAGGAGAGATGAGGACCAGCGCAGTCTCTGTCACCATCTCAGGTTCTAAAAGATAAAATTCACACACCCAGCGACTGTCAAAAATGAAAGCTAGATTGGCTTGTGGTGGAGGATGACGACGACGTTGATAAAAAGACCCGGTTTTGTTTTCAAGGCATGTCGGAATTGTGGACAACGAGTTGCCCAAATCGTTGTCAAACCAGCACAGGTAAATTCTTCTACTGGCTCCATCAAGGGGAGCGAAAACGTTCAGAAATACATGGTACTTCGTCACCAAGCGCCAAACAACACGCATCACCTACGGTGAATGATAACTAGTAATAATACTTTTAGAAATTATTTAGTTAGGTTAAGCTAGTTTAATGTTAGTTAGCTAACGTTAGCTATCTCTGATAGTACGTTGGCTACAAAGGCTTGCTTGCAAACTAGCTAACTAGTCTAATCTGTATTTCCTGTAGGCCTACTATGGTAGGTACATGAATAAAGGTAACACAAAAATCCATAAATATAATGTGTTATTATTATTAAAAAACAAAGAAACAAAAACGATTGTTAATAGTTGTTTAAAACATTTTTTTACCTTTAAAAAGATTGTATTAGTTGTTGTTACTATAACAACTAATAACCTCAAAGAAAGAACAATACGATTGTCTAATTTACGTTGTCTGTTTGGTTTTTGTTCAAAAAATCTTGCGTCTTATTATTGCCATTTGATGACAATTGTTCATATTCATATACTGTAAGCCTAAATAAGTGTGTTTATTATTTTGAACAAAGGTTAAATGTTATTTCACAAGTTTCTAAAAGTGCCCCCAATTTTTTTGTTAAATGCCCCTGGATTTCAGTAAATCATTTTGTCATTTATAGCCCATTAACAAGAATGGTGAAGTCTTGCAAAAAATATTGGTTTTATGCCCTAGCTTTGAACTAGTAAGTGATAATAGACCACGTGAAGTTCAAATATCGAGGCGGTATGCAGCCACGACCCAAAATGAGGGCCGATTTTTTTTTTTTTCAGTCAGATGATTTTTTTTTGCTTTAATCCCTGTGTGTGTGAGTGTGGCAGTGTGTCAGTGGTCTTCTCTCTGGTGATCTGTGCCGTGTCTCCTCTGGCTCCAGTCTCCAGGCCCAGGCCCGTTCCTCTCTCACATGGGCCCCGGCTCCAGCATGGCACTGCCCAGAACTGACGCGTTCCCTGCCCCTTCCACCAGCACTGCAGGGAGCTGCGCCATGCCACTAGGGGGCAGCGTAACATCCCACAGACAGGTATGGCACTATCAGACTTTCCATGTCTTTCAAATATGTATTTCATGTTTATTTTAATTGCATTTGAACAGGAGTTGTTGTCTTAGTGCAAGGGTCTCAAACTCAGGCCTGCGATCCAATTCCGGCCCCCCAAGCATTTTTATCCGGCCTGCAAAGTTCCATTGATTTAATGTTTGATCCCAATGTTTACCGAAAAATCTGGCCCCCCCAGACTGGACGCTCATCGGCCCCCGGGTCTTTTGAGTTTGAGACCCTGTCTTAGTGTCTGTATGATTTACACTACTATGTAATGATAGTCCCCTGACTATTACATTCAACTGTATTTAAACGTATGCTTTGTGGCATTATGGGGACTGGTTGTGGCACAATGGCAAAACAAATGCAAATGCCTCAATGCTCAGTATGAAAAATAGAACAACAAAGATGGACTATGAGTGTTGTGGATCTGAGTGGGGTATGGTGATTAACACTGCAACATCTCCATGTGAACTCTCTCCTCCCCCCACCCATTAGGCCAGCGGCCGTGCAGGTTCCTCAGGCCCTCAGAGGCCCGGCAGGACCGTGACTGCTCGTGTGACTGGGCGTGCTGACACGACCCGGGTCCACATGCCCAGCAGTTTGCGGGTCACTCCCACAGGCCAAACATTGAGCAACGTGGTCGTGGAGCGTCATCATCCGGTTACTCAGGTATATGAAGATATGCTATTCAGCTGTTTAGTATGAACGGTTTTAGTATGTTTTGACAATCTTAAATGATTTACTACCGTGTGCCGCTTTGATATGGGGGATTGTAGGGTTTTATAATTCTTCTCAAAATGTGAAAAGATTGTGAATAAGCCTACTAGGAGGAAAAGTAGCCTCTACATTGTATTGAAAATACTGTTTGGTTCTAAATGTAAATCGCTTAATACTTATCAGGTAGTGGATACAAATAAATAAAAAGGTGACCTTTATTCATTATACCTGAAAAGCTATATTTGTATTCATGGGGTGCTGCTAGTCATTTGATATGAAAATGCGCTCAAGTGAAGAATTTCGGTATTTAGATTACTTTGCAATGTTTCATTTACATGTATTTAGTCATTTTAGTATACTGGTCACACTGTTCTTTGGCACAATCATATTGAAATTAATTAAATAATTATAATTATTTTTTTATTTTAACTTTCCTTGATTCCGTTCCAATTCCTTAATTCAGAAACACGCTCTAGCAGCCTATAGTCCGTAGTTACTTTCTTTTCCTTTAGTCTTTTCCTTTAGGTGTCTGTACTCATTCACACCCTCCTCCACTGCTATCTCCTCCCCCTGTCTGTCTCTCTTTGTGCTGTAGTTTACAGTGGGCCAGACTACAGCAGCCAAATACCCACGCTCCGTTCATCAGGTCCAGGCCCTCCCAGGCAGCAGGAGCTCCAGGGATCCCCGAGCTCACTCTAGCAATTACATCCACACTGTTAAAGTGGTGAAGTGAACACAAACACACACAAACACACAATAACACAATAGTATATTTTTTTGTCAGTTAATCTCTCCTCCGAACAAACAAGAAATTCCAAGTACATACATATACACATTTTAGTCTATGCCACTGATACAAGTATCCACTATCATTTTTTTACTGAGAGACTAACAAATTAGAGCTACATTTTCTTTGACAAGGATGCCACCCTCTCTCCCTTTCGGAATTATGTTGATTGGTTTAAGATTGAATAAATTGCCTTTTGAGAAAATGTTATGAGTTAGTAAGTGGATCGATGAAAGCCATGCTTTGAACGTGCATTTTTATAATGCTTTTTTAACAATACTTGAAATATTTATTTTTTAATTTAATGTTGTTTTGGAATAATGACCCGTCCTGATCGGTTTGTTGTGCAATTATTTTCTTGATGATGTTTTCTAATGATAATGTATGAGCTAAGACACACATTGAAATTGGTATGTACATGGTCTTTGATTACCAATAATAAAACATCTGAGTAAGTTCACCACAGAAGGAATCCCATTATGATTTGGAACACTTTAAGAGGATTGTAAATGTTAAACAAACATATTGGATATCATGATATGAATCTGTAAGGCATCCCTGTCTGTGAGTTCAAAGTGACTTTCATAGAAGGAATCCATTGTGTTGGAAATGTGCAAAAGTGTCAAATGTAACAGAAAATTGCACACATCAGAGAAGGGTCTCAGAAACCCATTTGCTGCTGTCCTCTGTCGGTGTGAAATAGTCCTTCCTGGTGGAGCGTCATGAAATTGTGCATTTCTTTGTGCTGTCCTCGGCTTCCATTCGTATTTTCTCTGGAAAGAGAAGAAAAAAGGAATTTCTTAGATTGAAGAAAAGATGAAGCTCAGAAAATAAGGGGGTAACCTGAAATGAGGGGGGGCGGTAGTTAAGTAAGGTCAATAGTTAAGTTGGATTTGGAAACTTCAGCACAAGAAATTCACTGAAAAGCTGAGTATTTATGGCAGATTTCACAAAGTGTGTATAGATTTTTTTTGTCTCTCCAAATGGCACTCTCAGTCCTGTTCACGTCCTCAAGAGCGTGTAGGTCACGTGTGTAGTGTAGTTACTCGGGCCATTGTAAGCTCTCTGAGCTTGACATATTACATTATAGGGCTTTATTTATGAGGGGTCAGTCAAAGCATTATGAATAAGGTCAACTCCGCTGTAATCTGTCATACCTGCTACTTTTTTGTTCCCTATGGAGAGCAGCCCCTCGTACAGCTCTTTGATGGCACTTCTCTGTGTACTAATGACCCCATGGAGCCAGATCAGAAGCATCCTGTTCCCATGTTCTTGGTAGCTCTGGGGCCCTAGAACAACAATTTGACTAGGGTATAGTAGACAATCCTAAAGGATATAATATAACAGTATTTATAGTAGGGCTATATGTTGTAACTGTTATTTTCTTGAACATTTTGCAAAAGACAATACGAGTAGGATTAATATGGTTCAATTTTGAACACAATTTGCAGTCAAGCCAACAGGACACCACCATGCTGTTACCTGTCCACTGTTCCTCAATGGCATCCATTTGCAGCTTGGTGAAACCCCAGTGTTCTGCTAGTCTCTTCCAGTCGTTGCACTTGAAGTACTTATAGGCCAGGTTCCATATGGTGTCGCGGATCTGCTTGGTGTCAGCTCGGTGGTCTACTTTGAACGTCAGTGGTAATTCATTGTGAAGAATCTCATTTGTCACTGCATTGGTCTGAAAGGGCAATTTATTAATAGCACTTCCATAAAATGGACTCCTCAGTCAGAAAGCCCTTAGTGGTTGAAAAGGCAGTAATCCATGAATTTATCTTCCACTAAAAAATATGAAGGTTTTCAGGGCTTGTGCCAATCAGTTTTGTTTTTGAAACCCCTTGTGTAAAAAACTGGTGGTCATGTAATTGTTCTGTCATGTCTGAAAGTGTACCAAGCCGAATTGGACCCGGTGACATTTCAAACTGAATTGATATGCTCAGCATTATTGAATTACCTCTCATGATAAATGCCCAGTGAGAGAGGAGTGAGAAATCAGGCAGAACAGTTCCATGTAATAAACTGTCACACCGAATTGAATAGCACAATTCTGAACATGCTAAACAAATGACTTTGTATGCCACTGTATTCACCATCCAGCTTTGAGAAACTGGGAATGAAAAATGCCACCTGGCTCCCAAACTCACCCTCCTCCAGTGGAAGTACCTTTCTGCTTTGATTATCATGTCTACGATGATCACAGCATCTGCTCGGGCAGCTACACCCAGTGCAGTCTTGCCTTGCTGGGAATCAGGAAAAAAAGTACAAAAAGAAAGATTCAGAATTAGCTGAAGATCCCCCTGATAGCAGCTGGACAGTCATATTCATTTTTTATGATAAAGGAAGCCGTAAACCTAATGATCTTAAACTGGCCAGCTCTGCTCCGTTTTATGGTGTGGCAGTGGACTTAAGGGTGATGTGTGTGTGTGTGTGTGTGAGAGAGAGAGAGAGAGAGTAAGAAAGGGAAGAGTGCTTTGATTACCCTGTCCTTGAGCTCCAGGTCCAAGTCGGCTTTCAAGATCATTTCAACCACGTCCACCTTGCCAAGCTCTGCCGCAATGTGGAGAGCAGTCTGTCCCATCTGAAGTTGATGAGAGCATACTGACTATCAACCATTCTGGCTACACGCTCCATAAGCACACAGCACGATGGGAGCTCTGCTTCTTGTGTGTGCATTTAAAATCGCCAAGAACCTGAATCCCCACAATTTCATGAAATTACTGTACACATGGTTCCGTTCACACATTGTTCAGTTTTAAGGGCCCCTCATAAAAACACTCTTTATTTCCCAACCCAGTGCTAGCCAGTTACCAAAAGACACGAATATAATCTTAGCTAAGTTCTCTGATGGCTTGCCAAGGGATCCGTTTACACACGTGATCAGTGATGTTGGGGTCGCAGCCAGACTCCAGTAGCGTGTGGATGACAGGGATGTGGTAGTCCCTCACTGCCAGGTGCATTGGAGCCTCCAGGTGCTACATAAGGAAACAGCACATAAGGAGACAAGCACCTATCCTCGATAATGAACTCTGAACTGCTTCGGACCTGTGTTTGTCAGAGACAAATGCAATACCAAAATGATACCATGGGAACAATACCAATACACAAACATAGACTCTAACGCCATCAGACGCCCATAACAATAAAATCACATTTGGTTGCATGTAAACAAAAAGGTATGTTCCTAACAACCAAAATGCAAATTCATCTCATCTTTACACACTATACTGTGGCAGCTGTCGGCCATGCTCCCACCTGGTTCAGTGCATTCATCTGAGCACCATTTTCAACGAGGATTTTCGCCAGTGAAGTGTGACCTTTTTCACATACAGGATGCAAAGGGGAGCTCTTGACCTGGGGAAGTGACAGGTGATGAATTATACCTGTTCTCAATGGTGATTATTCTTCATTTTTCCTCCACACAATGAAGATGTATGCTTACGTTAATGTCCTTTGAGTTTCAGTTTTCGAGTTATGTCCCTGGTAAATCTTACTCACACATTGTACTGGTCATCACTGATAACATTTTTTTTTTGGTAATGTAGTTCACATAATAGAAATTGTTAAGTCATGTGAGACGGGTCAGTCTGGAAAGATTTTCCTTCTTTACATCTCAACCCTCCCCAGTGTCCCTGTCCTGTGCCCACATTGTTAGCTATGTTGGGATCACATCCTGCTTCCAGTAGAGCCTCCACACACTCCTCATGAGCTCCGTCTGCTGCCAGGTAAAGCGCTGTCTCCCCAACCTGTGGAAGACGAGACCACTGGGGTCAGGATCTGCCTCCCTGGAGGTACACACAAGTAGGGCTGGTTTCCTAGACAAGATGTTTCTCTAGTTTACTTAAATGATATGTTAACTTATTTTTTAATAAAAATACGGTTTCAATCCTTGGGTTTGTGTTAATGTCACCTCATAAATAAATACAAGTAAAACGCAAAACATCAAATAATAGACGAGGTATATAATAAAAAGATTTGAATGTATTTTTTAATATATATTTCAGTGTCAGAGTTGTTGTGTCTGACACTGAACGATACCTTGTTGACTTCATCACGGATATCAAAGTTGTCAAGGAGCAGATGCACTGCTTCCACCTGGCCATTCTTAGCAGCCAAGTGGAGTGGCGTGTCTCCATTCTGAAACAAGCGTCACAGAACAAGTCCACAGTGTCATGTGTGAGTCTGCTACCCACTGGCCCCCACTACTGGCCCCTCTATTACCCTATACAGATTGAAGAGGGACTGCACTCATGGCTTGGGTTAGCTGTTCACACCTCATTGGCCTCTGTAGTGGCCATGTTATATGGATCCCCCATTAGCATCTGCAGCATCCGTACACAGCCATGCTCTGCAGCTACTGCAAAGGGCCAGTTCCCATGCTGAGAGAAAGAGAGAGAGAGAGTATGTGGAGTGGTAGAGAGCAGAGAAGAGAATTTTAAGATGATGATGATGAATGAATGGGTGAAAGGGTTGGACAGGGAGAATACAATATTGATTGGAGACTGATTTAAAAGAAGAGTCTCTAGGTTTTTTGTACAAAGTGCTCCAGTCTCCAGCAATCATGTATTTCTGTCTCCTCGATTCTTCAATTTAGATTTTTGCATCGCATTTGCTGCATCACAAATTACTAAAATGCCTGAAGTTCTGAGTTAGGGGAGAACGGGGTTAGTTGACACACTTTTTCATCAAAAGATCTTTCAATAGTCATTCCTACATTAAATTGAAGCTTCAGGTGTTGGCTTGAAATGTGTATCCCTCTCATTTTCCAATTCATTGTAACAAAAAGGTAATTAACTAACAAAGACACTCTGACACATTGTGACAACCAACCCCATCACGGGGACGGTTGTCACACACTATGGGGTTGTTTGTCACAATGTTATTTTAATGGGAAGGCAAGAAGGCAAATCTAAATTATATAAGTGTAATTGCATTGACAAGTTGTCAAATACATAACTTAACGCATCTTAACACAAAATGAGCGCGGAACATGAACAGGAAACACATCTTTCGGCCAGCCTATATAACAACATGAAGAACAAAACAAATAACCCCAAAGAAAACGTGACAACCAACCCCAACTGGACTTTCTTGCTAGGATCAAGGATAACAACCATCTAACAACTAGTTACCTAGCAAACATCAATCTAAACTATAGCATTCCCATCACACTTTGTGTAAAAGCCTAGAAGAAAAAAACTGAGGGGCTAAATATTTTCAATTTGACATGAAAAACACAAAAAGTCTTCTCAACCCAAGTTCAGCTATCTTACTCCAGAATATACTATGTAGGTGAGCTCTGATCCCAATTCTAGACACTTCCATACCAAAATTCTGGAGACAGCTCCTTTTAGTGGCGAGATATAATGAGTGTGACAACCAACCCGTGTGACAACTTACCCCGTTCTCCTAGCCTGGATACCAGCCTGAACTCCGCCCACAAAAATTTTGGTCTGGGACATTCAGTCTGGACTTGAGCTAGTTGGGAGAGATTCAACGTCTCGGAAAAGTGATCTGACCGATCAAATTGTAAGGGCGGGCTTTATACGTTGATGGACAGATGACCAACCAACGCTTGAGTTGATTAGATAGAGCTTAGAGGGACATATTTTATATGATTTAAGCTATCAACACGACTTTTTTATGTCTACATTGACTCGGTTAGTTGTGTATGTGCAACACGTATGTTGCCGAGGATTGTAGGTCTTAACTGAAGCACTCTAGACCATTATTGATAGGTTATGCTAACGCGTAGACAAAAAAAAACATTGAAACAAATGGTAGCTAGCTATAGCCTTGCTGCTAATAAGTACGTGAGCAGGCATATCTCACAGATATTGATAGCGCATTCATTTTGAAAGAGGAACAGAGAAACGCGATCAAGACATTTGTCGATCGAAAATAGGTTTTTGCCGTCCTTCTTACGGGATCCGGTAAAAGTTTTAATTTATCAGATGGTCATACTATGTTGCTTTGATTAGTTGTAGGTATCCAATTGAGCGAAGAGGCATTTTTTCTCTTGGTTCGTTGAAACACGCCCCATAATCACAGCCATATGGCTCAGCATCAGACTCATATTCTGACTAGAATTATGAGTATGACATCGTCAGGCTACCGTTCTCCCCTACATCACAGTAGTAGAGTTGATGTTTTGAGACGATTGCAAACATAAAAATGTGTCATAGAAGCTGTCTGCATTACTATGAATGCACACTCTCAAACTGCTGAATAATTATATTACTAAACTGACAGTGTATGTAAACACTGCTCTTCCTTGACCTTTGACATTTGGCAGACTGAAAATGTTCCGCGCCCTGTTTACATGTCAGTTACCTGATCTCTCTTATCCAGCTCCTTCATCTGCAGATCATCGACGATGTAGCCCATGATGTCCGTATGGTTGTTTATGGCAGCGCAGTGCATCATGTTCATCCCTTCCTGGCAAGAGACACACCCACACAAGTCTGTGCCTTTCTCAGCGTATCAATCAAAACATGATTTAAAGACATCATCAATTTAGCTTGCAGAAGATGACATACAGGGCTATGCTTTAAGAGTGGTAACATCTGCCCGTAATGGCAGCTCATTTGCAGGTTTGACACACTGCAGCAGAACCAGTTAATGGCACTGCTTAAAGGACTGAGAACAGGTCAGCCTGATCAAAAGGAGCTGGACAGTTGCAGTGGGGCACAGATCCTTGCTCACCTTGGTTTCCACGGCCTGATCGGCTCCTGCCTGTACTAGTAATTTCAGGATGTCCAGACTGCCAAACCAGGCAGCCAAGTGGATGGCAGTGATCCCATGCTGCACACAAATTAAACCACGCTCAGTGTCTTTTGCAAGTGGAATGAAGTTTGGAGTGCCTGAGAGTGAGCTGTCTCCTGTCTACCTTGTCCCGTAATTCAAGCTTGGCTCGTCTTCTCAGAATGACCTCGACAGCCTCCACGTTCCTGAAGGCCACGGCGTAGTGAAGTGCAGTTCGATGGTGCTGGGGAGAAGCCAAGAGAGCGAGTTGATCAGTGCATCCCCTTCATGGTCCACTCAATGGGAATGAATGCCCTGTCAGGCACATGTGCTCGCTTGCCAGACTCACTACGTTCTTCGCGTTGACGTTCACCCCTCTCCCGTTGAGTTTCATGGCATCAATATCATTTCTCTTGGCTGCCTCAATATACTCCTTCTCAGACTCCAAAACTTCACAAGAACAGTGACATGATTAACTAAAGCTTAAACTGTGAAAAGAGCTATCAATGACTCAACATCGGACAGTATAGGACAATATGGTGAAAAGCCATGACAAAAATGTTAAGTCGTGCTATGCATTCAAACTAAAATGATAGGAATAGACCCAAACAGAGTTAACAATACAAAATACTTGTCCAGGAATGAATGTGTGATAGCTGTGAGCTTTCTGGGGAGCTGGATAAACAGGAAACCATGCTTATTATTCCACTGGAAACTTTACTGAGAAGACCAGTGAATGAATCAGAGGCCGGTTCTAGTAGACGCCAAGGCAAACACTCCAGCCAATATGGCTGTAGTGCACACAAGTGTAGGGCGTTTACCGTTACGGTCAGTGAAATGTATGAGATCATTCCTATCACTCTGTTAATGATTAATGCAACTTCCATGCATTGTTGATTTTTCTTTTTGGAGCTGAAACCAGTCTTCAAAGAAAACATCTCACAAAGATAAAGGGTTTCCTTAGTCCTAATCCACAACAAATAGTGTTCTTATGTTTTAAATGATTCTGTTGACCTGCCTTAAGATACATTGTGCAAATCTATGAGCAATGTTAGAAACACAATTGTTTTACTTTGCCTACAGGTACACCTACAAGGTAACCTTAGATGCAAATGAAAGCTTTCCAATGAAAAGTTCAAGTTCAATACCATAATCTATTTCTGAACTCAGAAAACACTGGTGTTATCCCTGCCATTACCTTTAGGCTCACAAGAAACAGTTCATCTTCTGTGCCATACTTACATTTAGTTTTTTAAATCTTGCTGTATGTAAATATTTTATAGCAATGTAACATGCCTGGCCATGTAATGTTACCAATGTTTGTCATCAATAAAGTATTATAAACTATATATACATATAACAATGTTATTCAATTAATAATTTTTGACACATAGCACACACACACTCACAAACTTACGCATCACCTTATTGTCGTAACTGGTGTCAGGCTCAGTGTTGTCCCTCTGTAGGATTAAATCTGTGAAGCCTTTCACAGGCTCGGAGTTCAGCCATGTCTTAGGGTTGAGCGTCTCCCTCTTCAGAAGAGTGTGCTTCAGAAGTCTGTCTCTGAGGCCCAGAGTCCCTCTCTCCATAGTACTCAAGCTCTTTCTCTCCATAGTGCTCTCTCTCTCTCTCTCTCAATCACTCTGTGACTGCCTTTTCTGTGTCACAAATGTTTACGTCTATAGTGGCTGCAACTGTTTGCTCACTAAGTGCACACCCACAAGAAACATGTGACACATAACTGAACACAGTTTAATGCTCTGGTCAAACTAATGAGGTCTTCTGTACTAAAACTGTGTGGACTGAAGACTCCTCGCGTAAACCCAAACTGTTTAGACAAACTTTTGAACATAACCTGCTGTGGGTGCACAGTGATCAGAGTGATCTGTCACTACCTACATTGTCTGTGTGGAGCTACAACGCTGAATAACATTTGAAGTTCAAGGGCAGTCTGGCTTTGTTTATAGCCTTATACAACTACTACACTAACAATCATCCCGAAATAAATGTCTGTACATGTACTGTACATCGCATATTATAACCTTTATTTAACCAGGAAAGACCCATTGAGATTAAGAATCTCTTTTTCAAGGGAGACCTGACCAAGACAGGCAGCTGCATAAGTACAAACATAGTTTCTGACAGAAAACACAAAAGAAGACAAAAGTAAATAGAACTATAGGAGCTAGTGTCGTAGCTAGGTACATTAAAAACATTGACATCTTAAGTAATCTGCCTCTAGTTCTTTCATTTTGGAATTAAAATCTTTTAGCGAGATGAATTAATTTAGTTTCAAGTCATTTTGCAACATATTCCATGCCGAGGATGCAGAATACACAAAAGCCCTTTTACCAGTTTCCATACAGGCATTTGGGACAGATAGCATAAAGAAGTCCTGAGAATGCAAAGTATTTCCCGGCGCTTTTATGCTTTTTATGCAGACCAAGACTTGCCTTATTTGTAAAAGCGTACCAATGAGAGCCTACGGGTGGCCATGGCAATCCATCCTACCCGGGAGTATAACTCACAGCGGTGAGTCAGAGCTTTAGTTTGTAATGAACCTCAAGGAAGCATGGTATGCTGTGTCAACCTTATGAAGACACTAAGCAGAGGTGTGCATATACAATAGATCACCATAGTCCAGCACATATAAAAAAGTGGCGGCAACTAGTTGCATTTTTACATTAAAAGAAAAACACAACTTATTTTGAAAATAAAAACCCAGTTTTAGCCTCAGTTTATTCACCAGGTAGAGCACATGTGGCTTTAAAAAGTGTCATCAATCAAAATACCCAGGTATTTATAACAGTATACAATCCCTCTTTCACTTCCCTCAAGAGTGACTCCTGAAGCGATATTTTGTGGCCTGTTCCTACAGTTGGTAAACAACATAAGATTAGTCTTAAGCATTAAGAAGTTTCAGCTGAAGTAGGGTATTTTGGACAACAATAAAAGCATTTTGCAAGTATTCAATGACCTTTACAAGAGCTGTCGCACACCAGTATATAACAGTGTCATCGGCATAGAAATGAAAATGTTGTACTGTACATTCATGTGCGTAGGTAGGTAGTGACAGCTCTGATCACTGTGTGTCTAACTTTGGGAGTGTAGCCCTTTGTAAGTTTAAATCCCAAGGAATATGGCACAGACCAACCAGTTTACTGAAGGACAGAAAAAGTAAATGCACATAAAAACATGCAAAGATATCAATTGTGTTACATTTTTATTTTTTTCTAAAATACACAATAAATAATGTAATACATATGATATGCATTTGTTGAATTCAGCATTTTTTATATGTACTCTGATACATCTTCCCTGAGACGTGCATCAATAAATTAACCTCCTTCATAATTTACAGGGACAAGGATTAAAACGAGCAGCGAGAATAGTCTAGCTATTGCACAAGCTCTCTGACATCATCTCAGTCCGTGCTGAAGAGCAAGGCCACCTCCAAGGTAAACAAACTTAGCAGAAGTCACTTAAGGACAGAGAGCTGACGTCAGAGTATATACACAGAAAACCTTAAAGGCTGTCTAACCTTTATTTTCTTGGTCATATTTATTTATTTACTCTCTCTCTCTCTCTCTTTCTCTCTCTCTCTCTCTTCCTAACACACATACACACACACATGTGTTAGCTATGGGTCTAAGACTAGACTGCATATTGCTGTAACAGCTGAGAAATTGGCTTCAATAGAAGCCGCTTCAGTTAGACATTCATCAGAAGAAAAGTCAATATTGCACTTGTCAGAGCCTCATCATCTGAAGAAGCGCTCAATGGTATTTCTAGGGGCAGCCGTTTTGCTTTTCTTAGACGGGGGCAGCGAAGGAGATCCCGATCTGCAGAAGATAACACACATTTACATTTACACACACATCCTCCATCACACATATGTTATACAAACGTTATCTGAGGGGAAGCATCTTTATCTACTGGATGTATACGCCACTGAATAGGCTTGGAGGATGATGGATTGCTTCAACCAACTACAGCTGAGATAGATTCATGACTAGTGCAGTCTATTTTTATCAGCTGCACAGCAGTGACACACTTTTATGGAATAACTTACCTTACAAGCTGTAATCAAGGCTTATAGTGTGCTTATTTACCTTATTTTATTAACCTTATTTACTAAACTGTAGGTGTTCTTGTTTAGCAACCATTATACTATTTACCAACTAGCACCCTGTATATTTTGTGATGTAGCCTAAAATAAAAATGTGCCAGCTTTTGGTTACACAGAATCAAGTGGATTCAATCGTTTGCCTCTGTATGGCCATATTTGACCTCATTATATCTCTTTAACCTGAATCAGCTATCCAGAATTTCTGTGATGAGAGAACTAGAATTAGCTAGACTAGAGTTTGTGGTCAATGTCTGATCCGTATTACACAATGATGAGAGAGCATAGGTAAGCCCTAGTCTGATTCTTACCTCTTGCCCTTTCCCCTGTGGTTTGCCGTCCTCTGTGTGGTCTGGCCTCTCCCTGTAGGGAACATTAAGACCATGAGCTCAGATGAAAGAGCCCAAACCCTCCATGGCATCTGCCTCCACCCAAACTGTCAGAGAAACAGCACTGAACTGTCCAGGCATTCTGCGTTAGATTGTGCATTCCGAATATCGATCAAATGCAGCGAGGGGGAATTTGCATCCAACAGGGATCTTTAGAAGGACCTCTTTGTTGTAAAAGGAAATCCAGAGTGTGAATAATTGTAAGTATCTGAGAAATTAAAATGACATTAACATGGTTGTAAACAAAAAAACTGTTCATTTTCAATAACAGAACGAACCCTATGACCTAGATTACTTGATCGCAGCCATACAGGGAAGCACATTGTGAGCGCACACCTGCAGGTGAATAAAGCATACTGCATATGAGGGGTTTTCACACATATGCTGAGTCAATGGAATTATAAAAGGACATTTTAAAAAGGATATTCAAACATACAAACACATACACACACACCTCTGGGCTGGCTGATTGGAGGGGCAGGGAGCTGACGAGAGGAGGTGGTGGCGGCGACTGAGGCTCCTCCTTGCAGCTCCTGCAGTGTCTCGTGGTTCAGACACTCGTCCACGTGGCGGTTGAAGACAGCCAAGTCGCGGGAGCTCTGCGGCTGGCAGCATACAGGGCACGTCAGAGCAGGGGTCGTGTCGCCGCAGGCAGACAGTTCGTCCACAGGCACCGGGACAAGGCTGGGGATGCCAAAGGAGCTTGACCTGTCCGCGAAGCTGGATACGGGGTTCCCCTCCTTGTTAATGTGCAAAACAGCCTTCCCGCTGACAGCATCTGGTGTGGATGGATGCGTGGTGTCTTCGGGAAATCGCAGGCAGTCTTGGCTCTCTTCATCCAGCACGTCCACCTCACGGATCAGGATACTCTGCGGTTCGCCTGTGCTAAGGCACGCGTCTATGTGCCGGTTGAAGGCCTCCAGGTCAGTGGTGTGCATGTCCTGGAAGCAAACAGGGCAGGTGAGGCTCTGTTGGGCGTGGCGTGTGGAGGCAGACGTACAGGGTGGAGAGTCCGAGACGGTGATGGCGGTGACCGGGGAGGAACGGCCGGTGGCGATCCTGGCTGATGCCACCGCTGCAGACGTGGATGCAGTGGACAAAGCTGACGAAGCTGTGGTAGCTGGCTCCTTGTCTGCCTCTACGTGACTGGACGTGGCAGCATCCATACCAGAGTGACCAAAAAGTGCGATAGACACTGGATCATCATCTGTTGTGGGGTAGGACCCAGACCCACTGTTGGATCCCTTGGCCACCTCCCCGGCTGCCCTCCCCTGCTCTGCCTGCACACGCACCCTCTGGGCTTGGGCCCTCTGGAAGAAGGACTGCTGGGGGGGCCCGCCGGCCCCTGCCTCCCCGCCTCGGCCCCAGCTCAGGGGCCGAGGTGCCTCTGGCGGTACACGGGGAGTCTTGGTGGGGACAGAAACAGGTTCGGCTCTGGGTTTCGGCTCGCCTGCTTTGCTGAGGTCACTTCCTCCTCCTGACTGCAGGAATCCCATGATGCTCCTCTGCTGGGCCTGCTTGCATTCGGAGCTGACAAACCCAGAAACACGCACACCTGCAAAACAACAAACATAAACAAATCTACAAAGGGAAGCTACAGAAACAGTAAAAGAAATGACAGTATTTCTCTAATTTAACGGGGATAACATCACAATTCATATGCCCAAAAGTCTTGAAAGTCGGAAAGCTTTACCAACATCACACAAACAAAGATAAGTGTACCGAACAGACTTAGATGAAGGTGAAAGAAATCAGCTGGAGCTAGAGCAAGCCGTTACATCCAGCTGTATCCGCTAAAGATGGAAATTAAAAAAGCCTTAGGCAGCCGTGCCACTCCATCAAATTAGGCAACAGATTTCACAGGAGGCACCCCACAAAAAGGCCCTTTTCCCGCAGTGTGGAATTGTTTTCTCTCGGCTGTGGAAAAAAGCCTATTTCAAATCATGGTCACTAATTGAGTCATCAACGTTTCCTACTGATGCAGAAAGACACATCAGCGTTCAATAAGTGTTGTATAATTAACTCTAAAGGAAATCATTACTACTTCTATTAAGGATACGTATACACATTTATTTACATAAATATAAATAATTAAAAAAAGAATAGAAAAAAAAACAAATAAAAGAGAATAAGACACAGACATGGTTGATGTGGATTTGGTATGTGAGTGTTCCAATAAGTGAGTGTTTTGCCCAAACAAATAACAACTGTTACTCAGCTGGTATGGTGGAGTCTGTCAGGTGAAGGAGTTCATTTCTCAGCTTGTGTGTGTGAGTATGTGTGTGTGTGTGTGTGTGTGTGTGTGTGTGGGGGGGGGGGGGGGGTGTATGTTTACATAAATAAGTATTGTGTATGTACATCAATAAGTATTTTGCCAGAACATTACCCATGAGTCTTAGCCTGAGCGGCTCTGGTTTGGCGCCGTCAATCTCCACCCTGAGCAGCTCCTTGGCGGCGGCGAAGATCTCCTCGGCGGTGGAGGTGATGCACTGCAGCGTGGACGCCCGCGTCTTCACCTCGAAGCTCACATTTTTCAACTTCAGGGTCACCGTCTTGCCCTGGCAGAAGGCACACACACACACGCAGCAATCAGAGAAGCCCGCAGAACCCAGCTGCTTTCCATCACCCCACCCACGCACTGATGCTGACCATCAAGGGCTCAGTCACCAGCAGAGGCCTTTTGCACAACGTGTTTGCCTTACAGGGCTGTTGTGTGGTGCGGTGAGGGGGCGGCTTTTCATCACGGCTCATGAGCCAGAGCGAGGCCAAGTGACACTGGCTCTCGAGGGACCACTGCTCACCCCCAGCCTGAGGTATGGCAAGTCAAACAGAGAAATCCTAAGCTGCACGCACACACATTCACACACACACACACACACACACACACACACACACACACACACACACACACACACACACACACACACACACACACACACACACACACACACACACACACACACGCACAAACACAGCAGTCAGACCTGTCTGCTGTTTCAGGCAGTGGCAAAGTGCTCCAGAGCAATGTACCCAGACTGGAACATTAAGGACTACAGAGCTAGAACAAACATGGAAATCTGTTTTTCTTGAAAGCATTCTAACGACTTTCAGAGCCAGTTACATGGTTTGACAGAAGTCAGGTTTCTTGCTATTTGCTTTTGTGAAATGCTGGCACTTGTACAGGCCTCCTTGTCGTGTGGGTTAACTAATCTCAGGCCACATCTGGCGACAAAACCAGGGAACGTGTAATTAAGCCATCAGCATAATGCATCAGCTACACGGCAAATTATCTGTTTGCTCCTCCAGAAGCTCCAGCTCCAGAAACTACAGCACTTCAAAGACTTCAGCAAAACAACAGATGTGGAGTCAGAGGCAGAGGCAGAGGCAGAGACAGGGACAGAGACAGAGGCAGAGGCAGATGCAGAGGCAGAGGCAGAGGCAGAGGCAGAGGCAGAGGCAGAGACAGGGACAGAGACAGAGGCAGAGACAGAGGCAGAGGCAGAGGCAGAGGCAGAGGCAGAGGCAGAGACAGAGGCGGGGGCAGGGGCAGGGGCAGAGGCAGAGGCAGAGGCAGAGACAGAGACAGAGACAGAGACAGAGACAGGGGCAGAGGCAGAGGCAGATGGGTACCTTCAGGCCCTCCTTCAGAAGGTCCTGAGCCAGATCCTCACAGAGCTCCCTGCACAGAGACATCTGCTCCTCCATGTCATTCATCTCACCAAAGGTCCTGAAAGAAAGAGAAAGAGACAGTGAGAGATGGGGGGAGCAATTAGGAGGGAGAGAGACAAATAACAAGAGAGGGGAAGCAAGAGGGAGATGGAGATGGAAATGGAGAAACGGAGAGAGTGACAAATCAAGTAGAGGGAGAGACCGAGGGAGGGAGAGGGAGAAAGAAAAAAAAAAGGAAAAGATGAAGAAGAAAGGAGATGGTGAGAGAGAGAAAGAGAGAGAGAGATCTGGAGAGGGTGATCACAAAACAAAATGAATCAGGAAGACAGGCGGTCTGCTCTGTGTTGGCTCCCTAATGCAGATTCATGAGGCAAAATCAGATTACCTCTCGGTGCTCATGCTTTTTCTCTCGCCATCCCTGCGGGAGACATAAAAGAAACAGCATTCATTTACACACTACCCTCACCAACCAGATGCCCTTTACTCATCAGTCTCAGGGGAACGGCTCTCATGCCAGACGTGAGACAAGACCAATCAATGTACAACACGTTCTGCTATCAACAGCATTCCCCTTCAACCTGCTGACTGACACAAACACAGTACTCTTACAGGAAGTCGAGCAGAGGGAAGAAAAAAACGCCATCTGTGCTACAGACCTTTCGATGTGTGTGGAGCCCAGCCCCAGAGATATCTGCAGAAAGTGGTGCCAGGACGTCTCGGAGAATAGCAAGGAGAGTAGCGCCATCTTCTGGCCAAGTTGGGAACAAGTGCGGACCTCCAGGGCGCTCAGCATCTTCTCGGTCACTTTGCCAATTCCAGGGACCTGCAGCACAGCAAAGACACAAACACAGACACACACACAGGCATAGGTTGAACGATGTGTGGAACAGGGTCAACCACATAGCAGCATAGCTAGGATTAGTTTAAGCTGACCTTGCGGACAGGGAGGTCCTGGATGAAGTCCATCACTGCCTGGCGATCTGAAGGGATTGTGTACTGTCCATTCGGCTTGTTCTTGTCACTGCAAACCTTAGCTAACATTGTGTTGGGAGCAATACCTAAAACAAAAACATAAAGAAAATGTTTTAAGATCATTACCATTTAAAGTACTTTATATCAGCCATTTCTTTTAAGACAGAATCAATCCTTTGAAGGACTGATGACATGAAAATGGTAACATTAACACTAAAGTAATAGATGTTGAAACTTTACTTTGTTCATTGTTCAAGTGAAGCAGCTAGAAATCAAACAATTTCAGACTAAAGATTCAACATCCTAATGCAATTGTTTACTAAGCCTTTATGCAGTAAAAACAAGCTCACCAGCACTGGCAGTCAGAGACGTCTTCTGCTCGATGCGGAAGCGCATCTCTCTCACAGCCTCTTCTGCGCTGGTCCCAAACACCTCCGCGCCGCCAAACTGGTCTGGAATCCCCGCAAAATCACTGAGACTGTCATCAAACAGAACAGGGGACAAGCCCTCAACTTCTGAGGCAGCCTGGGGCACCTTCACATCCTTACCTTCTACACAAAGAAATCAGGGGAGGGATAGAGAGAGGGAGGGAGAGAGAAAGGGAGGTATAGAGAGAGGAAAATCTGAAACAAGTAATGCATTGCTGCTAGCGTCCTA
This sequence comes from Sprattus sprattus, assembly GCF_963457725.1. Lineage (NCBI taxonomy): Eukaryota > Metazoa > Chordata > Actinopteri > Clupeiformes > Clupeidae > Sprattus > Sprattus sprattus. The sequence goes on from NC_137913.1 coordinate 26,128,673, forward strand.
AGAAGGTGTTAATATTTGTTTTAAATCCATAATGCACAATCTCTTCTACACTACACTGTTATTAGTCTCTTCATGCCTTATACAAGCTATCGTAACCATATAGGTTATCGGCCAGTCTGTGGTTAGAGGCCAGTCTGTTAAACAGTCGATATGCTTAGTCTATTTATATAGGTTAACTTGCCCCCACGAACAGCCTATAACACGCACATGCTGCTATTATATGCCATTACGATATACTTCAGAAGATTGTTTTCTAGGGAAAACAGCAAAAAATGAAAACAAAAAAGCTTGTATTAAGCAAGAAAATGATGAACACAGACTGCAATTAGATCTTAACATTTTAATCAACGTCCCTCCTCTCTATCCTCTATAATACTGTACATAGGGGTTAAAGCAACACTGGGTTGTGCTGCTTTGAGTAGCCTGCTGAGTACCTTCAGTCTTGCTTGCACTGATATAGTGTGTCCTCATGGACTCTGGCCAGCTGCATCTCTGCTCCAGGTGCTCAGTCATGTCCAGGTAGGCTTCGTCCAGACTCATGGGCAGGAAGTTTGGGTCATACTCTGCAAAAACCTCACGCACCTTTCACAGGAAAAGGATCACGACAAGAAAGATGTTCAAAGACACTATTAGATAGATCTCTTGAAAGCAAGCTAATCATTTTGATGTACTGAAACAGAGCAATAATGGGTCTGAGGAGATAAATGTTGTGATGGCCATCACCTGTGCGCTCAGAGCTCGATACTTCTCAAAATTGAGAGGGACAATAACCAGCTGTGGACAAAGCTTTTTGGCGATGAAACCTGGCATGGCTGCCCGCACGCCAAACCTTCTGGCATGGTAGTTGGACGTGGACTGCAGACACAGCAAGACAGAGAGGACTTCTCAGACAATAGTACACAAAGAAGATACGAGGAAACTCAAATAGGCTTTGACCATTCTGAACAATAAGATCCAATGTATACCCATTTATGAATTGATCTTTATACCTTTAAGCCATTATTTGAGGAGTTACTTAGTAATACATTTAGTGAGCGAATAGCCTAACAAATGATAGCTGTTATTATTTAAAACTCTATTTCTCCTGGCTACTGCACTACAGCAGCACAGTATTCCATGTTCGATGTCTAGTATAGCAAAATATTTTTCGCCCTCTTACTACCATCTACAAAATGGCCCTTTAAAGATCAGGGGATCAGCTGGTGACAACTCACCAGCATGCCCATGGAGCCTACAGCCATAGGCTTGTCCTTCAGCTCTGGGCAATCCCTCATCTCCACAGCGGCATAGAAGGCATCCATGTCCACATGGACAATCAAACGACCTAGCTTGCGTCTTCTCTCCAGCTCAGAAGTCATTTTGTCCACCTGTCATGGGGCCATTCATTTAAACATCAATGTGTGATTGGAGCCAAAGTGATTTCTAGGCCCGTTAAGGACGCCATTGTCCTTAAATGCTCTACAAATGGACACATGTTTGCATGACAAAACGTATCTCCTCCAAGACTAAACTGCTTCATCCTGCTGTCAGGGAAAATTGTGGTACTATACCTGAGCTTGTGCTTTCCCCAGATGCTGTTCAGTGATCTTTGCTTTCTGCTCCATCATCTTCTCAATGCGCTGGTTTAGCTGTCGCTCTTTTTTCAACTCATTCTCGTAGAATTTGGAGCCCTATCCGACATGGTGATGGTGATTATGATAATAGTATTTCTTCCAAAAATGCAATGATTGTCTTGAGTATGCAATGACTATTTAGCCACCATTGAGGGTAACCATTAACGCAGGCGACATATTTATTTACCTTAGAAGATTCAAGAATGATTTTGTTAATTTTCTCTCTGTCAAGACCTTCCATCCCAGCCTTGTTATCGTTGAGGCCCATCCTGGACAGAATGCCCTCATCAGCGGTAGCGGCTGGACCAGAAAGCCCATCTTGTGCACGTCCGTCCATCACTCTGACGTCCGTAAAATTTTACTTTTAAATGTTACAGCACAGCAGCCAATAATGCTATGTTACCCAGCAAATGGTCATGGTTCCTAAATTACAAAACGACAACAATACAGATCATTAATGGACTGTGTTTACTGAAAGTCCTCTTTCAAAAAACTATTCTGACACTAATGTTAGCGAATCTTGAATTATTAAGCCAGACCACAATTTGCCACTAAGATAATGATGATGAAATCTAGAGTCTGGTTGGCCATGTGCCATTTGTTTCAAGTGTATTATGGTAAAACTGGTTGGCTAGTCGGTTCAGCTGCACCAGACATTATTTAGCTAACTAGCTAGCTAATATGCGGTTCAGTATCACTGGTCAACTAGCTAGGTAACATAACATTAGCCAAACGCAGCAGTTTAAAATCCACTACCTTGATATCTAGATACAGATATCGGCTTCGGCAAAACAAACTACAACACTCACTTATTTCCGTCACATTCATCCATCGTCAGCATTACAAAAATGTTGTTATCATTTCCGCGCCCTGTTCAAACTATACTTGATCATGTTCAATGTAGTCATACCTTGGAAGGCGGAGGTGCAGAATCTGGGTTGCATTCAGAAGGCAGTTACAGTAACCTTCAAGTTGTGGCACATTTCCACCCCGTTTTCCACCCCGCACACATATTAATCTAATTGATGTATCATTAGGAAATATTACAGTTGACACTAGAGATCGCTTTCTGTGCGTTTCAATTTAAACCTGGTTCAATGATAGCTCAAGAGATTAAGACACATTTCCCCCAGAATCAGACTGATTATATCCATCACACACATACGACATGCTTTCATGTTATGGATTTCTTTTACCATGTAAGCCTATGTCGTCTTCTAGGAGTACGATTCAATGCTATAAAGGCCTATTACACCACATTCAGACAGCAATAACTTTGGGGTGGTTTCTATTCTCACAAAAGGCTACACCGAATGCGAATACCTTACTTTTTCACATGCGCCACTGTGAATGTTGATTTATGGGCCGTTTAGTTATATGTGACCATCAACCACAAGCCAAATGTAGCCTAATATTTGGAGTATTTTCGAAAATGTATTAGTACTAATGAATAGTGGATAACCAAAAGAAACGACAAAGGCGACAGTGTAACAGTTTGTTTAAGAAAAAAAAATCTTACAATTGTTGGTGGATGCGATGTTGATTGTATTAATAAATGGAATATAGGCTTTTTGTTTTTAATAAGTGGCTATTGATATTTGCAAAGATCTAACTCTGTTTTTGATATCATTAATCGTAGTTTCGGTTTCCAGATGGTTTAACTCTGTATCAGCTGAACCCAATTTTTACACAGTCATCACGTTCAATTCAGAGCACAGCTAACAACAAAACCTCTATGTACCTTTTATGTATAGTGCTAAAGCGCAGCTAAGCTATCAAAATGCTAACAGACAGAGCAATTGCCCACCCCTCGGACTTTTTATGTGTAAATCTTGGAGGCAGTGTTCCAAACAAATTCATCACCAATACTAAACACAATTTTAAACAGCAATAAATCGAATAAATTCGACAATGACAACGAAGTCATTCGCGTATCGCATGGTGATGGTGCGCTGTACGCTTCAGGTGTCAACTATAACAAAGTGTCGCGTTGCTGCCCCCTATTGTTAGCTGCCACACAAAAAAACACGTTGATTTTGTTGTTGAGGCGGAAAACAGAACAGAGAATAAGGTGTTTAGTCACAAATAAAATTCTGATGATAAACATTGACAGACTATATTAACATCACATTTTATGTAGTTGTAAGTTCTCTGGGAGTTTTTTGTACATTTGATGTGCTGTTGATTAGAATGGAATGCATTGTGCATTCTGGAATTGTGTTGTGTTTTTGGGAATTAGGATTTTTGAAATACAAAATTAAGAATTATGCTTTTTTAGCATGACAGCATTGTATTGTTTTATGATGCATCATTACAACATATTGGGAATATGTGACGTGCCCACAAAGGACTTTAATATCATAATGCATAAGAAAATATTCAGAGGTAGAGGGATGCACACATTTTTCTATACCCCACTCCTTCTTCCACCCTGTTGGGAGCAGACTGTTTAATTCAGTTTTCTCAGAAAGGGAGGAGGGTTAGATAAAGACAGGGAACAGTGAGGATTATTCTGCATGGTCATCTGCAAAGCAAAGGCAAACGTATCCCGATAACTGTCAGAATTTTAATGTAGGCCTTATTACTCAATGAAAGTGATGGGTTGCACTAAATAATATAGTTGTGTTGAACCATCATGCACAACCAAGTTCCATGAAGGATCATTAAGTCATTAAAACTAAGCCAACAATCATGGACTGGTCATGCTGTCGAATTAAATGTATGTGAAAGCTGTGGAAACTCTAAAAGCTGTGAGCTGGTCTGTGCTAGTCTAGTGTGGTATGATTTAAACTGTCCACTAGAGGCCGCCAATGTTCATGTGACCACCTCTATAATCAAACCTTTTTGGATTGCCAGATTGTTTTTAGCCTGAACATCAACACAAACACATATCTACATGCGCACACACACGCATGTGAGCGTCATACAAACACACACACACACACACACACACACACACACACACACACACACACACACACACACACACACAAACACACACACACACTCACACACAGACACACACACACACACACACACACACACACACACACACACACACACACACACACACACACACACACACATACACACACACACACACACACACACACACACACAGAGACACACACACACACACACACACACACACACACACACACACACACACACACACACACACACACACACACACACACACACACACACACACATACCTACATGCACACACACACAATGACCGACTACTCCAGGATCATGTGTCCTCACAACAGAGATTTTTGCCTTGATTAACCTTAGTAACAGATTATTGGCAAATCCCGACAGAGGTAAGATCCCAATTAGTGCAAGAAATCAAGGCTACTCCTCCTTTCATAGTGTGAAGGGAGGACACAGTGGACTGGACAATGAGGCTTGTTGGGCCTCTGTTAGATGAGTCTCCTCAGAAGGGTTCTAACATCAACAACATTGTTGTTCCACGCTTGCAGAGGAGAAAATCGAAACGTTGTGAAGGCAGTGGAAGTAATTGTATGTGTTTTGGAAAAGGTAACTTGTTCGTTGGGAATGCCCTCAGATAGATGGGTAAAGTGGGTGAAAATGTTTCTAAGTTTATGTGGTCAATAAACAGCAAACCTAACTATCATTAAGATGAATTAACCTAACATAAAGGAATGATTATATAGCTAAGCAACAGCAATCTTGTTTGTCTAATTTATTGCAATGCATTGCATATCAAACCTCCCTTGCTTTGTGAGATGGACCACCTGTCTTTTATCAAGACACATGTTCTTTTGAAATCTTGCTGGTGGTACAGTGACACTGTAATCCCAAGCTTAGTACTTAGATGTACCCCATGTTTGACATGACAGGCAGATGTACAAAGAAGCTAATCTAACTTGAGGATTTAATGCATTTCAGTAAGATGGATAAGTGGCTTGTGTTTGTCAACACGTGCTACTTCTTTCTACCCTGGTCTTACAGGGGTCGCCCCATTCCTTAAAGTTTGTTGTGATTCTCACAGTGTTTATCACATATGAAGAAATGTTTCACAACAATGCCATGGCAACTACAGACCTGCCTTAACAACGAGTATTTGAAGTTGTGGATGATCAGTCACACAAAAATTATTTTGAATCTTTTCTTTGGTAAAAAGTCTTCATGAGTACGTGAGAGTGATAATGGTCTGCATGTAAAAACAACAATTGTCCCCAGAGCAACAAAAGAAGGTTTCTAGGCTATACCAAGCTTAAACCACAGGAACAAATACACTGTCTATTATGTCACTAATTCTCCTAAAATCTCCTTATTTTGACAGTGTATACAAATTACTTTATATGTCCAATTATGCTCATAGTATGATTTGATATGTTTACTGTACTGATTTAATCAAATAGATGTTCTACTAAAAATGATTTGCAAAGGGCAAAGGGATTAATAGCAATAATGTGATTGCTAGATTACAACACATGTTTTCTGAAGGTGTGTTTGTTTGTTTGTGTGTGTACATTGTGTTGGAAATTAAAAATGGATTGACCTAAAATGCTTGTTGACCATGATACCCTTCACCCTTATTCACATCTCTACTGCAGCCTACGACCTAAACCATCCCATTTCACTAATGTGGATACGACAGACTAGTACCACCATGACAGGGGGATGTGATGAAATAACCTGTCATCTGCTTACACCACGAGCCCCTTTGTGCAGTGGCACCACAGCGGCTATGAAAAGAAGGGGGGGTGGGGTGTTGTTCATTTGTAAGGCAAAACAAGGAGACAGAGTAGGAGGGGTTTGCAATTCCACAGCTGTGTTTGTTAGGATGTCAGCATGTTAGTGTAGTAATGATGCCTTCATCGCTCGCTTTGACCTTTCTTTTGTGTGTTTTAGGGAATTTGCATTCTAAATGTTTCATATCAAGCATACAGAGGCAGGTGTGCTGTGTGGATTTGAGCTGGTCATTTGTTTCCATGCTGAACAGCAGGTGGCCAAAAAAGTTTGGTTTTCAGTATAGGCAAAAGAAAAGATTGGAACCCGTGTGAGGAGAGGCAACCAGAGCTGAATGTCTAGCATCTGAGTGGGGATCGGTGAGAGATGGCCTTTGTCACGTCAGTGTGAAAACATAAGATTAATACTCTATTTTTACCTGACAGGATTTTAAAACATGTCATACTGTGTCCACCTAAGTATGTAAGACATGCTGCGACTCCTGAATGATCACCTTATGCTTTGTTTGTGTTAGATGCACCATGTAACTATAGGCTCAGCGTGAACTAAATAGCTTTACTATGAAGTAAAATATGTTGCTTGTCCAGTACACCTGCCCGTACCAGATAGCGCTGAATCTGTTTTCTACTGCACGGCTGAAGCTGCACCAGCAGCTTTGTGTCACAATGCCTCAGCATTGATCAACAAATGATTTGTTGAAATTGATTGCATATTTGGTTGCTATGGTGCTTGCAACCATGGCAACCACAGGCGACTATGGCAATACCTTTATTATGATTATGTGAGCGGAGACAGTGGTCTGTGTATCCTTGTTTTGCCAGTAGGCATTAAGGGCTATTAAGCTGGAACAAAAAGCTTATTAGCTTCCTCTACTTCCATTTATAACCTGTTGCTGATTTAATGGCCATGGATCAAATAAATCAACACAAATGTTATTTGCAGTTATACAGTGATAATAACACATACTGGAAAAACAGTAGTGAAGTTGGAGATGGAATGGAAGATATTTAATATAGTTTGAGACTACTACTGCCAATAAAGAGATAATGAGATAAATCATTTTGTAGACATTGGTATCAAAGAACCCTTACAGTATAAGTAGTGTAGTCTCTTTTATCAGCACACGTCAATATTGGGAAATTAACCTATGACCTACAGACAGGCACTAAGTCATCAACTAACTAATGAACAAACACAGTGTTGTTCTAACTGATTATTTACTTTGTTTATTTAGTTATTTATCTTGATCGACTAGTGGAAAATAATTAATTATTTAGATTTGGTTTTTGGTTTTATTTTCATTTCAACTATTGCCTCTGTGTCTATTAAGGAATACTGTACAATATAATGTCTATTCCCAAAAACAGGTCATGGACGATGACTTAGATTACTGCCTGAAGAAAATAATCCTGTCACAATGCATTAGCCTCTTACTAACTCCTCGTTATTAACAGGAATTTTTCTCCCCCACAACGAGCTCTACCAGTGTCAAAGACACATTGATGGAAGACATTTTATCAATGCTTGTAAGTGTGTCATCAGTCATCAGATCCCAACTGTCAAGAGAGATATGTTAACCAACAGACAGTGTTCAGTGCATCTGTTTTCTGGAGCGTGTTGAATGCTTTAAAACAGTCTTCCCTCTTCCTGTGGCTCTCATATGTAATACTGAGTTGCAGATGTCCTGTTGATTGTAAGGGTTTAAGTATTGCCCTGTATTAAATGAACTGGGGTTACCCTGGTGATTTAGATCCCCCACCCCACCCCCCACCCTACTGAGCCTGAGCTAAATTGTACATTGACTTTAAGCAAGGAATTCCATGTATTGAAGATGATGGATGACATTTTCATGAGGCCTTTGAAGTGCTTCTGGCTTTGTGTCCCTGAGCCGGACCAGTAAATTTGACCACAGCTTTAGCCCATCGCCAAAGGCAAGCTCACCAGCAGATAAGAGATATATGATCCACAAGAACAGAGGTGCACAACTATAATATCCCTAATGATTTCTTTAACTAACAACTATGTTTTGCTAATACAATATGTGTGTGTGTGAGTAGCAAGATACAATAAGAGACAAAATGAGCTTAACATGTTTTGTTGGCGAGTTATTGTTGATAGCACTGCAGTATCAGGCCATAATGACAGGATCTTTCAGTGCAGAATTTTAACCGGGTGACAAGAGCTAAAAAAAGAAGTGACCATGTTAGTGGAGGCTGGTTTCACTTCCATCATGAGGGAGCAGTTTAAGAAATCCTATCTATCTATCCATCTATCTATCTATCTATCTATCTATCTATCTATCTATCTATCTATCTATTTATTTAATTAAATATGTATTTATTTAGTTTGATTGGTTGGTTGTTTTTTTATGCTGCTGTAACACATATTTATATAAGTATGTATAATATACGTATAATATTTATATAAGGTTTCTTTCAAATTGTAATGACATAAAATAAAAAAATGTATATGTTAAAAACTGTGTGACCCAAGAAGGCACATATACAATAGTTACTTTAACTATACCTTACATTGGTGATAACTTCTGATGATCCCGATACTGTAGCCTTCTGATTAAACTGGAATAACTTCTTGTTCTGGTACTTCCACTGACATCTTGATTGCCTTTATGCTCTCTTGCTAAATGGCCCTCAGTTAAAGCCTTACTTCAGCCTTGGACCAACACCATCCATTGTATGTTTTTGTGTATCTTTGACCTAGGTTTAATAACTAAATGTAACGTTAAAAAACTAGACACTGACTGGTTTTTCTAGACCATACAGTGATAGTTTTAGACCATAGGTGTTTTGTGGAATGGGTAAACAGCAGGTAACCACATTATGTTGTTTAGCAAACTACTTTGACTGGGTAAAAAAAGGCCAAATTAATTGGAATGGCAGGCCTGTAGGTTTGGAGCGATATGCTGAAGTTGCTAATTGGTATCGACGCAACACGATCCAGTCTTTCAGATCAGCAAAGCTAATCACCCTTGACAGCTATGAGGTGATCTTTGTGTAGAATCTCACTCGCGGGGTGAAAGTTCAGCATCAAATCAATGGCCACTAAAAAAACAGGCAGGAGAGACAGCATCTTTGTTTGTGTTACTGTTATGGATGGGTCATCGATCGGAAGTAAGGTTCTGAGCAGGGAAAATGCTGATGTCCATTCACTCCAGGAAGACCTTGATTCATGTCATCCGGTGTCGTTTGTTAAGGACTGTTAGGACAGTCACACATTGAAAGGTTATTCACCAGATGTGTTTCACATCTGAATAAAAAAAGGCAAAGTTCTAAAGAATGACCTTGGTTCTATCATTTACACTTTTCCATTTCAAAACCAACAATTGTACATAACAATCTGCCCCTCACAGTACCGGGTAAGCTAGTCATTCATCAGGTAATATTCCAGCAGTCACAGACATTGAAACCCTGTGTCATAAATGAGTTAAAAGAGCTTGTTTCAGCTCAGGCTGAATCACTTGAATCAAATTATAGTCTTTACTTGTAAATATCTAATTGGATTAGTGGCTGGGAGATGAGCATGGTAGTAAACAGTAATCTTACCGTTTGGTCACATGACTAATGCCCAGAAGTAATGAGCAGCTATTTTCCTGTGACTAGTGCTGGAACTGATGTGTAACTACGAAATCACAAATAAACAGACCAAGGATGGCACAGAAGCTGGATTAGATCTGTTTTAAATATAAATTTGATCATTCACAAAAACAAAAAAAAGTGTATGATTTGTTCATTGATGACACCATGGTCTAAAAACCTCAGTACAGAAGTGCCGTTGTTTAATCACGCTCATTGACCACTGCAGTCGGACATATTTACCTCCAGGTAACCAGCTGCCACCAAGCAAATAAACATGAGTGTGCAGAGGATGACATACTGAAGGATGAACCGAGGAGTGAGGGAGACAACTGAACAGGGAGAAGACACCCCCCCCCCCATCACTGTTTCCTCAAATCAGATTGATGGTTTACCTTTCTTTATAGTGCCTCCATTGATTGGGAGGGTTGGCTGTCACTGGTGCATAAAATTAACACTGTGTTATAGGGCATAGATTTCTGTCAACCTCTGACAAGATAACCCATTATTGGACGGTGCAGCTAATTTGTTTTTGTTTATTCAGAAGTGTAATGTAACACTGCCTGAGCCCAATAATAACTCTATTACCTGCAAATCCCTGCAAGACCATTGAAAGCCACTAATCTTGCCTGGTCCTAATTACATCAGGTTCTCAGCCCTTAATTAACCAATCTTTACTCCATTTTAGCTGCTTAATGCAGCACACACCCTGGCATCATTAGTTTAATTGCCTGCTTTTGCAGAGTAGGACTTTGACCTTTGTACTGCAAAGTCGCCAACTCTGTGTGTGTGTGTATGTTTCTGCAGCTTAAACTAATTGCCGATTTCCCTTAATGCTGTGCACCTGTGTCTAGATTTTTTGACCATTGGCTACTTTCTGTGTAAATTAAATATTAACGAATGAAATGCTGGACTAGGTAGTCCTGCTTGGCATCTGTGCTGTAGCAAGATCAGGGTGGGTTTGCGGCAGCACAGTCCCTGGGAGTTTATGCCTAAGATCTGTCAGTAATACAAAATGAGCCTGTAGCTGGGTTCCCATCCAGGTTTTTATTGCGGATTTTGAGCATTAAATTGGGATATCCTGAAATTCACATAATTTAACGTTTCTACTGGGACTACGTCCAAGGTGTCCATCTATACGAACTTAATGTACACCCCATTAGCCAATCAGAAAACAGTATTTCGTTCCAGAGGGAGATAATAAGAAATGTATTCACTGGAAGGGGTTGTATTATTTTCTCAAATTGCATAGGGTGTAATGTGTAGGTGGATTCAGAGTTTATTTGCATTCAATCATAATTGTTGCCCTGACAACTACAGCTTTGAACCCTCAGCTGTTCACAACTCCTCTCTTGATTAGTCCATTTTTAGCACATTTTCTTTATCCGAATGTTCATGAATGCTGTTACAATTTGCAAATGAGTTGGATAGAAACCCGTCTACTGTCAAATCTTAAACTATCTGTGCAACATAAACTAAAAGTAAACCTAATTTCCAAGCAATGTTTGACACACTCATCTGTAGATAATAGACTAACAGACTTAAAGATGTGCGCCTGAATGTCCAAGTGTCGGTTTTTGTGAGTGGGATACAACCAGACAGTATATTTCTTTTTGTCTAAAGTCTTCATCAGTCTTCATTGAATGGGCCAGCTAAAGCCCTGCTTCATGGTTTGATTAATAAAGAAACATTCTTTTTTGACTTAGAAGAAGTACAAAATCTTACATTAAGCTACATTGATTATTTATGTCCATCATTTTAATAATAATTTCAGTAAACTGTTCTGCATCTGCATCTAAATGTGGCAGTGGAAGAGAATAATAATCTCTTCTTGTCTCCACTGAAATGCATTTATTTCAAATCGACATCAAGAAGAGAAGCTGCCTCTGTTGTAATAGTTGATCTGACATCCTGTCCACGAACAATGGTGAAATGTCTAGCCATTGTCTGGTTTAGTGCAATTATTTCGAGGCAATAAAGCTCTTCCTGTGTCTGTGTCCCAATTTAATTGTGGTTTCCTTTCAGGACCTTTATGACATTCTTTTCAGTCTTGCTTGAGCCATCTCACTTTATCTGCCCTGCTCAAGGACCAATGAAGAAGTTATGCAAGGGCTTTGTGACACAGTCTGTTGCTACCACTAAAGAGGAAATCAAGAAAGAAAGGTGTGACTGAACAGCAAATAGTTCATGTGGTGGAAGATGAGAAATGACAAAAAAGACTTCAATTTAAAGCAGTAATTTATTTCTAAATATGCTACGAGTCAATGGCAAAACGAAGAAAAAAAATCTCTTTCACCTGTTTTTTTTTGTGTGTTTTTTAACCCCTGAGCACCACAATCCAGCTTTCCCATAATACACTGGATTTATCCAAAGTGAACAAAAGGAAACAAAAGAAATGTTTAAGCTTCATATACTGCGAATAAAGCCTTAATAAGTTCTACAATCTACTAGCATAGCACGGCTAAAAAAAATAAACAAAGTAAACAACATGTTAATTCAGTAAATACATAACTGAGCCTTTTTCTTCAGTGAATGCTATTTTCAACACATTTCTTTCTTTTCTGACATTGTCATCTTATTCATAGTCAATAGTAAGCCAGTGAGTGTGTGTGAGTGTGTGTGTGTGTTTTGGTGTCTTTCTTTGGTTACAAGAGATAACAGCGATTTCTCGTTCTTGTTTCACAATCAACAAACACTCTTTATGACTGGCGTTTGGTATCAAACTCTGGTGTGTTGACGTGTGAGCGGGAGGGAACAACAGTCATGAGAGGGAACAGATTGTGCCAGTGTAAATGAGAAAGAACACATGTTCTGATATGTCAACTCCAATCCCCAATGATTATGAGCCACAGACATTTATGCATCCATTACGGCCGTTTTTCCAGAATAAACGTGTGTTGTGTGATTTCTTTCAAATCTACTTTTTTTTTTTTTTAAACTGATTACTGCCTCAGCAAACCATTTGAAACGTTTGAATTGTTTCATACTAGGTAACAGAGTTAAGAAAAAGACATTCTTAAGAGTAATGACTATCTATCCATTACACATTTTTGCAAATGCTAGTTTCACTGATCTTACAAAAGCACTGTGCGGAAGACATTGTGTGGAAAGAGACCTAAAGGTACAATACAAAATCTTTGGTACATTTGAATAGGAAACAAGGGTGTGAATTATGAAGAGGCGTGTTTGGATGGGATTTTTGCTGAGTTAAGAAACCACCTGTAGGTAAACTGCACATAGAAGTTTGGACTTAATCATTACATATCACAAAACATCTGCTCTGTAATGACACTGTAATGACTTAAAGTCTTTCAAGTAAACACTGGAATTGACAGAGTATCAGACAGCAACCACATCCACGTCGGTAATGTACGCACACCGAAACACACTGTACACTCCAGTGGTGGCTGCCTGTCTTGGGACAGGATGGTATGAGTACGGTGTATAACATTACTTCAACCTATACATTTATCAATCGGATGTGCAGTACATCTAACTGAAAATATCAACATTAAACAGCAATGAACAGATAGCCATGTACAAGAAAACATAATCCTTCTGGCATTTCTCCCAAACAATATAATGCCATAAAAAAAAGGAAAGTGAAGAAGCGATGCAAATACATTGCCTCGTGCCCCGTGTGGTCCACCAACTTCTTTTTTTCATCTCAGTACATATGTTCAAGCAAATAATCTTTGTATGGGCCAAAAGGCTATACTTAAAAACTGGCGGTTGTGGTTATGTTTTGTTGGCACAGTCTAGAACAAATGAGGTAGATGTCTGTTAATAAAATATTCCCTTCTTGGTATAACAATACAATATATGAAAAAAAAGAAGAAAAAAAAATCCAGTGATCTGTTGAAACAAAAATATTGATTTTTTTCAAGTGGCTTCACAATAAAAAGAATAGAAATGAAATATGAGGTATATTTGTTTTCATAATCTAATATGTATGTACAGATTTGTGAGGTATCTGGCTGTATTTCGAAGGACTTAAAAAGGGCCAAAAGCAAAGTGGTGTAGCTGAATGCATTGTTACAGCCCCCAAAAACACAAAATAAAAAAGAGCGAAATAAATACAATTTTAAATCATATGCTTAATAGACTTTAAAAAAAGATTAACACAAGAATATCATCAAACAGTTTCCCATTTCCCTTAACAACAGAGAAGGTATTTTTGAAGCAATGCTGAGAGGGATAAAATAAAACTTGGAAGAAAATTATATATATTGTGACAGAGAGAGAGAGAAAGAGAGAGAGAGAGAGAGACTATAAAAGAGGGAGTGAGAGGCAGAGAAAAAAGACAGAGAGAGGGAGATAGAGAAATAAGTCAAATGCAAGTGCATTATTAAAAAAAAAAAAACAACAACTGGATTCTATTCACAATAAAGCCAAAAGCTACTTCTTCAGCAATCCTCAAATCCACAATGACGCTTCCCCCTGTCTTGCTCTCTGTACCTCCCAGGGATCCCTATCTATTTAATTTAATGAGAAATGTACTGAAGTGCTCAATCATTTCCTCTAACCATAGGGGTGTCCGCAACCATTGTACATAACATGACTTTTGGCATGATACCACCCTCAGGCTCCCAAAGCCACTCTTGGCCGGAGAAGCCTGTTTCTTTTCTGTGTTGCATGCAGTTAACTCGATCCAGGGAACCCCTTATATACCCAGCTAGAACAACCTCAATGACAAATAGTTGTTCGCTGTAGGTGGAAAGTCACTTTTGTAAATAAAAAAGTCTACATTGGTAGCGAGAGCCATCTCCACGAAGCCAAGAAGAATACATCTTGGTGTGTACATTGTCGCAAGCTCTAACCACAATCGATCATGAAGCAATGTTGCTGGCTTCCTATCTAGGTTGCCTTAACCCTTACATTACAATTAAACATTTAAAAAAAGACTTGCATGTATTAAATACCAGTGCGACTTACTGATTGTCCCACTGAACATGTGGACATGACATTTGATTGATTTGATTGATTGATGTCCACCGCGGCAGTTAGCACATCACTTAGATATTTTCCTTTACAAAGAAAAGAAAACAAGCATCGATAGGTTCATCTCCCTGACTGCTAACAAGTTGTCCCTCTCCCTTTTCAGTGGGATGTGCTTTGCCTATGTCTACAACTATTACTATCATTCTTTTATTTCTCAAGTACAAAACCCCTCTGTTTGTTATTTGGAACTACCATAGACCTCTGATCTGATTCTTCAGTGGCATGTTCCAAGTTACTGCAGTGCTTTGAGAAAAAAAAACTGTGCGTTTATATATTTGTTGTAATTCGATGACCATGTCTGTGCGTGGTTACCTTGTCAATGGCATTCTAGTCTTCTTTGGTATAAGCTGCAGGTTCCGAGGGATTTAGTGATTTAGGTGCAAATGCACTTCTAACCTGTTTGAAAATGCGATAAGAGAACGCAAAGGCTGACAATATGAGATTCCAAAGCAACAGAGGATAACAAAGCCAGCAGAGAACATGAAAAATGTCCCCCCCCCCACCTCAGATAATTGTCACCAGAGAATTGTGCCATTGTCATTTCCACAGTCATTGCACTGTCCCGGGCATCTGTGGCACAATCACACGATAAAGCTTCTCCCCACAGAACAGTGTGGTGAGGAAACATACTTACTTCATACGTGTGATCACTGACCCAACAAGCCCACTAACTATTGTAGCAGATGTTGCTCAGAGGTGAATGTAGTAGGACAACGTGTATTCTCTTGGTTTCAATGTATATACATATATCCTCTTTGATAAAAAAAAAAAAAAACAACAAAAAAACTTTTTTCTATAGATATTTCTGGTTTTTAAATAAACATTCGATCTTGTCACTTTTGGATGATGGACTTTTTATATAAAAAGAGACGAAAGCCACCTTCTAAAAGAGCAAAATCAAATCGGATAAATGTGTGTTTGAGTTCTATCTTCTGTTCTCGGCTTTGCTTTGGGTCTTTTGCAACAGGAGGAGAGGCTGCAGAGGGAGGACAGGGGGGAGCTGGATGGGGGCGGCCTGCTCTTGCTCAGGGGGACGCGTTGCCGTGTGCGGAGGACGAGCTGGAGGAGGCGGACGAGGAGGGCTGGATCTGCGTGGCCAATCCCGGGCTGGACTTTCCCTGAGCGATGTGGTGGTGGTTGCCTCGGTGGCTTCCAGGGATCACTGGCATGGAGGGCTTACGGGCGAACAGGACCCCTGATCACACACACACACACACACACACACACACACACACACACACACACACACACACACACACACACACACACACAAACTTTTGTTTAGAGAACAGTTACAGTAGTGCGCAACATATAAAATCAAGATAGATGCAAATTACTTTTAAAATATCAGTGAAAGCAGCAGCTGTGTTGAAATGGATTACAGTAATGTCCATGGAGGCTAGAATAATAGTTGGCTACATGGCTACTGCTACTGCTGCCGTTAACCTTAAGGTGGATCAACTGGATCCCCCAAATTGCCATGCCTCTGGGGTCTTAGGTGTTAGCGAAGGCTTTCAGCCACAAGGGCCTGACCACTTCACAGTGGCTCTTTCCAAGGGGAAAGTTACCAGCCAAGCTTACGAGACTCAACTTCAATTGCCCAGCCGAAGGTAATTATAGTCCCAGGCTCCAAGGCACAGGCACTGTAGCCAGCTAGAAAAAACGGCAGCCTTTCCGTTCAGGCACGTAAGACAATAAGCCTCATCGACCTTGAAACGCCAGGCCCAATTCTGAGATATTTAACTTTTTTAACTCCATTGGGCTGCCACTTCATTACCATGGATTTTATAGCAAAGACATCAAATTGCGTGGAGGACTAAGCGCAGGGGTGCTGCTATAACTTATTGAATTTCCTTCCTCCAATTACATCAGCAAACGGCCCTCTATTTACCTGTGTAGACAACTCCATTTATTTCTATTGACATGTTGATGCTGCTAATGCCGTTGGTAGACAGGTTCAATGCGGTCTCTTGTCTATCATCTGTCAGGAGAGAAGCCAGAGAGCGGGAGTGAGAAAAACTCAATATGAGCATTTATAAAAGGAACACAAGAAGCAAGAAGGAGCGCGCCACAGAATATTGGTGATAACTCATGAGTGACAGGATAAGGAGCGCTTTATTAAAGAGTTTTGGAGCAAAAGAGGGAGAAAGAAAATTACTGTGAAAAGATGCAGCCACCATTTGTAACCTGTTGTTAAGAGGGGGTTATATCACTTTTAACATTTATACTTGTTTTTTTTCTCAAAGACACATTTTACAGAAGCGCTAACAAAATATCTATGCAATAGAGAAGATAAAGGAACCAAAGATATGCTCAGAAGGAATTCAAATGGAATTGTTGGCTGTAAAAACAGGAAATACAACATCCGTACCTTAAAATGAAAGACATCTTTCAATGCTACTACTCACTATTTTGTGATTAACACAACAAGTTCTTCCTCTAAAAAATATAGTATATTATTTTTTCACTAATAATTATATTTTCCTACGGTTGTACCGTATGCAGTTGCTGTTGTGCGCCCAGATGACTAGTTTAACTATTTTGCTGTCTCATTTTTAGACAGCATTGACAGCAATCACAGCCTGCTTTGCACTGACAAATAATAGTATTTTATGTAATCTGTAAATTACAGAGTAGATGCCGGCCCCAAAAGCAACACACACCACTGTGAAATTAAGCTCAATTTTCTAAGATATATAGTTGCTGAAGCCAGTTATTATGACTGATACAATACGGTCACACAGAGGGGGAAAAAAAGGCCTAGCGCATTTAACCCTCCCCCCTCTGTTCGTTTCATGGGATCTATGATTAAGTAATGAATGAGTTATAGCTTGTCTGTAGCCAGGTGCGCCGGGGCCATGACCATCACACATGACCAATGAGTCGTGAGTCAGACGGAGGCATTTTTACTCATGATGGGTTTGAAGCACGGCAGTGCTGGCGGTATTTCTTCATAACTTCTACGTTGCAGTGGCTGATGATACCACATAACTAGCAATAAATTACACCCTGAAGTAGCTTAATATTTCTCAATGATAACTCCCCGGGAAAGTATTTAAAAAACAGTTTCTAAATAAACTCGGAGATGGATGTGATGTGTTGTATATAGATAGATAGATTTTTTTCATGCCAAGGCAGGCTTGGTTTAAATACTTAACATCCTTGCAATATATTTATATATCGGTACATTCCCTTTGGTTGTAGAAATTGTTCTAATAATACATCAAATCAAATTGATGAAATACGTAATTAATGTATTATCCATAAAGTATATAACTCTAACGTATTATATTACTCTAATGTATATATATATATATATAACAAATTACCAGCTTTAACAACACGCATATTGTGCATATGGAGTAGTAGTGTAGTAGTGATACTATATGAAAGAAGTTCCCGTAGAGGAGCCGCACAGAGCGGGTCTCCCCTCCCCTTGGCCTCACCTCTGTTGTTGAGCTTGATGTTCATGGGCAGCTGTGAGGCCATGGCCAGCAGGTTCTGCTGCAGCGCGTGCTGCATGAGGCGCTGCTGCTCCTCGGCCATCAGCATCATCCTCTTCTCCGGCGGCTCGCCGGACTCCAGCTTCTCCCGCAGCTGCTCCAGCGCGGCCGCCTGCATCATTTGGGCCGCCTGCGCTGCCGTTGCCTGTGCCTGGGCCACCTGGGCCGCAGCGGCCGTCTGGGCGGCCATGGCCTGGGCAGCCGCCCCGTGGTGACCAGCCAGAGACGCATTGATGCCCACCCGGCTGCTCAGACAGCTGGACAGCATGGAGTCCTCTGTGAGGAGACACAGGAGGAGGAGGAGGAGGAGGAGGAAGAGGAGAGATGGAGTTAGGTGGTATTTTTGCTAATGGTTATTGTTGTCTTGAAACAAACAGGGAATGGCAGCACACCAAAAAAAAATATGAACTAGCTGGTTAAAGAAAAGTTTAACCAAAATGATGTCAACAGTGCAGTTACTTGATTTAATAGTGTTTTTAATGTCTGATATAGTGCATTGCTTTCTTTTGGGCGTTTGGGGAAGGAGAGATTGGAAATTACCGTTAAAGTGATGCGTAAATACCCTCCTTTTAAACTTCTAAAAATTTGAATTAATTGTTTCAATTTTAGTTCATTGTTCTCTACCAGTGCTGCTTTCAAAACTCATTGTTGTGCCTGTATTTCATACTCTGCCAAGGTATTTCATTCCATGCTGCCTGCCTTAACAGAAGAAGAACACACGGCCTTGAGGGAGGCCATTTAAGGACCAAATAAGAAGTCCGCTGCCATCAAAGAATCTGTTTTTCCTCATGGACGTATTATTTCTTAGTGAGACGTCCCAGGCTCTTTGTGTTGCATTCCTCCCTTAGATATGATAAGGAAACTGGCAGGGGTGGCTTTGAGGAAGTCCTGCAAGATGTTTCCTCTCTGCAGCAGAGTAGTGTTGACCATGCTGCCCACACACTTCAGTGCCAGAATTGAGAAGAGAGGGGGCAGAGCTATTGTGCAACAACACCGACTGCTTTTTTTATGCTGATGGCACTTGTATCCTCTTCCTGACACTGCAGTAATATAACTGCATTATAGCTCTGAGATAAAACATTTTCCCAAAGAAATGGTCGTCTTGAATCTATACTGCAGAGAAATAAAACATGTAGACGAGTCAAATTGATACTGCACTGACAAATAAAGAGTTGCCTTATAGTGGTCTTCTCATCCTATTACTTTGGATTTGCAAGAAGTATAACGATACAGAGCGCTGCAATATAAAACGTAGGTGTGTGGCAATACAGGCTTTATCTCACCTTTTTTGATGGCCTGGCCATGAGAGAGGTGGCCTCCGTTGCTGGTGTGCATGGCGATGTGGGGCATCTGGAGCTTGGGTGAAGACATGAGGGTGGGGGTGCCCACGGGCGAGTAGTTGAAGAGGGCTGAGCCGTAGCTCTGCCGACGGCCCTCACGACGGTTGCTGTCGATAGCTGCCTGGAGCTCCCCGGGGGAGCTGAGACCCCGCTTTTCACATTCGTAGGGATAGAGGTACTTCATATACCTGCGGAAAACACACACACACACACACAGAATGTACAGTGTAGCCTCTCAAACTGCATCCTGCATGTTTTAGATCTAACAGCAGTTAGCATAGTCCGTCTTTAAAAGGTATTTTTAACCAATATACTGTATCTCCTCCATATTCTTTGTTTCACATTATTTAACCCTTAATTAACAACTTTCTATTACTCCAGTCATACTGCAAAGTGTTTTTGACAGCAAGAAAATAGAAAAAAACAAAGAACAAATGAGAATATATAAATTGGGGGTTGCACAATTGCCTCAAATGATGGTCTTAAGAGCAAGCCTGTGCAAACAGGCTTAAATCCCCTCTGCACACATTAGGCCATTGCACGCTATCACTCCCAACCCCATAATTACCATGCATCCCTCAACTAAGACTGACCGCCATGTAAGCACTACTCTGATAGCAAAATAATGTTTATGTGTTCAGTGGGGTTGTGATACAAAAATAATGAGGTGTTTGTTAGGCAGAGCAGTAGTAGGCCTATAAAACGATGAGTTGAATTTGAATTTATCATTTATCATTCTTGTCTATGCTATATCTGTATGTATTTGATTTGACTATGGACCACCTGCCTGAAAGAAAGACGAAAACAAAAAAGAAGAAAACAAATCGGTTGAGAAAAAAAAGACACACAAAAAAACTGCAGATTGCTCGTGTTCAGGCATGTCAGTGGAAACTCTGCCTCGGCACGTCATGTGTCTACTCACTGTGTTCTGAGTGTAAAAGCTGCACTGGTGATGGAGGTAGGAAGGTTGAGGCCCTTGGTGATCTCGCGCCATATTTTCTTATTGATGACTTCCACTAAGCCGCCTTTTTCTGTCACAAGCTTGTAGAGGGTATAGAGATCCAACACCTGCTTGGCCATGATAGGAATCCGATTCACTGGAGTCCCTGCAGACCAAAACACAATATCCACAATCAATGCCATTAGTTTCTCCCCATCGATGGGCCTCTCCTGCACTCATAAGGCCAATCTATCAGGAATAAGTAAAACATCCGAACACATCCTGCTTCGATCAAAACAAAAAATATTTTCACACACACACACACAGACTGCTATAAGATGGACTGCATCAGGACAAACATGGTAATTAGGTTTATGCTTTTTTTGTAGACAATGTGAAGCACTTTTTTCAGCTTGAAAATAAGATCAAGTTATGATTTTTGTATGAAGAAGGTAAAATGTTAATGCTATGAATTAGTGGTGTGGGCTTTTAATATCACCCTTCTTTATCACATACAGTATTTGTCAACAGTTCAATGTTAAACATTTTGTCATTGTAATTCTTAGACAAAAACAAATGAACTATAAAACAAGACAAAACAAAACACTGACAATAAGGGCCTGCTAAAGGCAATCCAACTGTGTTTAATTTTTTGGCATGCCTCTTAATTCACAGCACAAAAAGCCTGAGAAATGATTTGCCCTTGCGATTTAATGCGCGCCATAAAGTGCAAAGCGTCGGCCCTTTGTGAGACTCTGAGCAAGGCTGACCTCGAGATAATTAACCTGCATTTTGCTGATAGAGTTCCATTGTGCCCATCGGATTTACCATAATAGCAATCAATAGCCGTAGAAATATAGTGCAAACAACAGCAAGTGTGAGAGCATGCAGTGAAAGGAGGGAGAGGGCAGAGGAATCGTCCGAGACGGTAAAAACACATCAATTAAGTCCTGTAATTACGGCTTCATTCTGTCTCTCTGGCTTTGCAAACTAAGAGACACTATTAAAACAAAAGATTTATCCTCGTTATCCTTCAGCACAATGCTTGGCATTATATCTAAAGCAACGCCACAATCGATTGCTATTTCGAACTTCTGGCTAAACTGTCTATGTCACTTCTCACAGTGGCAATGTGGGGGAGGGGGAGACAGTGGATATAGGTCCCGTTCACACCTGGCAATAACATGCGTCTTGCGGAATCTGATCACAAGTGGACAGCTCTAAATAGAGGTGTGAATGCCCTTGAGGATGAGTTGAGGATGCATTGAGGATGCGTTAAGATCCGATCACTCGGACCAAATTTGGAGGTGGTCATGAACGCATATGAACACATTCTTTTAGCAGTGTGCAAGCGAATGTGTGGTAGGCCACATTGAAGGATCACCTACTCAACTGACGTCCTCTGGATAAGCAGAAGTACATACTCTAGGCTGGGTTTGTCCACCAGGTCTGAACGTTTCGAAAACCCCATAGAGATATATAACGAGTGTGTAAAAACTGATTTCAATAACCAATAACGCACTAAGTAGGTCTAAGTATGTCTGACAAGTGAACTCGACTCTGGTTGTACTTCTGGCAAACATCAAGATTTTACAAAGCCATTAGAACGTTTTAGTTAAAATTAGTGATAATGAGCATCTCCCCAAACACTATGCAGCTTATAATGCCCGATTACTCAATTTAATATTAACAATAACAAGATAGCGTTAGCTATCCAATCACTGGAAAAAACCCTGCTCTCTTCCCTATTACTCATTCACAAGTCACTGCTTTATCAGGTACTGCTGCCGTTTTTCTCCTGTAATTTGCAGTTGTCCAGAGGGCAAAAAAAACATGGCAAAAAATCCAGTAGATTTCAAATATGTTCTCTTATATCTGGGAGATATTAATGTTGAGTCTAAGCGGTTCTCGTTTCATCTGACTAAATTGGGCTCAGGGTGTGTGCTTTCTTCCCAGCGTTTAGTCAATCTTTAGGTTTCATTGTTTTGTTAATATGCATGGCAGATACTAGAGATATTTTCCACATCATAATGAAAATGATTTGAGTTTTTTTTTTTTTTTTTTAAGAGTTGGGGTTCAGTGAATGAAATGGGGGGCCCCCTCATGCATTTGGTCTTTGAGAATGGTGTACGATGTTCGTGTTTATTTGCATATAGAGCAGGGAGGTGACATCCGATCACAAGTGGACACTTGAGACGCATTTAGGGACACATGTTAATGTCAGGTGTGAACAGGGTATTAGTTTCAGAGGGCCGGTTAAAAGTTAGCTCTGGTGGAGATGGCTGACATGCTCTCTTAACCAGGAGGAGTGAACACTGAATGATAAACAGCTGTAAGTGTCTCACCCAGTGCTGGGGCTGGATATTAACTGTCTGATTAACAGAGTGAATTCTTGGGAGAGATTTGAGCCGTGCCACACATACAATAATGAATCACCTCAACTCCTGCTACTGATTTCACAGAGGTACCCTCTGAGAACAGATTGGGAAGATTTCCAAAGTGGACAGCGAGAGACATGAGATTTTCTCACATTACACAAATGGTTTTCATTTATTATTATGCATATGTTCAGATAATCTGATTCTAATTAGTGTTATGCAGTGGAGGGAATGTGTTTTTTGTTCACTGACAGATATAAATGTAGGGGCAGTCAGGGGAGAAGGAGAGGGCTTTTTGGTTGCCTAATTGATCATATTGGTTCCTAACGTTAATTAGATTCCTTTCTAATATAAGGGGCAACTGAATTTAGAAGCAAAGCTGACGATTCCTTGCCTGTACCTCTCCTGAAACCACTTTTGCAACAGTTCTCTTCATAATGTGCGGCCCGAGGAGTTGATCTTTAAAACAATTATTTATCCACATACACAAAGGCTAACTAAACGAGTTTAGGGCAATAAATAACAGAATGCTCCCCGAAAGCCTTTGTCCGGCAGAATCTAAACCTGAACGAGGCTCTTTTAAAAAAGAGATTTATGTGCTTTCAATACCTGAGGTGATATATTTGTCTCTGCGATTCTCTGAAAGAGATATACGGAATAAAGGGGGCCACAGCCTTTTGTCAGCAGAAACAATCTGATCAGTCCATGGATCATTATGACAATGAGGGATTACGGATAGTGGGGCAAAAAAAACACGTTCCACCAATCGCGGCGGCCATTGTCTGGCTAATCGCTCACGCGCTAAAAATGTGTAATTGAGGCATTGAAGGGGAGGTAGGGGGGTAGAGGGTTGTGGAGGCCCGGTGATCGGTGGAGCGGGTACCTGCTCGCTTGGCTTGGCCGCTGATGCATCCTGTTCTCTATGCCTCATTCAGGTAAATGTAATGAGAATCGCTCTCCTCGTTTGCTCTGTCTTTCAAAGCATGAAATGAAGGAGCAATCTGACAGTGCAGCAGAAAATCCAGCTTGATCTGCATGAGTTGAAAAAACTTCTAATTGAACTCCTACTGGAAAGCAACAAGCTGGAGTAAGTGCTCTCTAAAATGTCCCCGTTAGAGGAAGAAGTGTGCAAATACACACACACACACACACACACACACACACACACACACAAACACACACACACACAGACACACACACACACAAACACCACACACACACACACACACACACACAAACACACACACACACACCACACACACAAACACACACACACACACACCACACACACAAACACACAAACACACACACACACACCACCAACAAACAAACACCCTCATACCCACACACACACACACACACACACACACACACACACACACACACACACACACACACACACACACACACACACACACACACACACACACACACCACAAACAAACACATACACACACCACTCCATAGAAGTCTTGGAGGTCTGTGCATGTCCGGCTGAGCGACACAAAAGAAGTAAGACATCCTCCTCAAGGGGTGGCATGTGTCAAAAATAGACACATGGGAGTGAAAAACAACTAAATTAGGTGAAAACATCGAGGGCACACTTCCACACATTACTTGGGAACTTGATGAGATCTGCTTTAGTGAACCCTGCCCTCCAACTGGGGCAAATAGGCCATCAAAACAAGTGCATTTGATGTTTAAATAACAAAATATTTTCATGTTTGAATCACCACATCCTGGGTACACAGTGTGGATTTTTTTTTCAATCTTGTGTGTCAGAGTTTAGCGGGGGAGTTCAAGGCTGGGAGGGAAATTCAGTGAAGTCTGTAACTGGCACCAATGGCTTCCTGTAAATTTAGTGAAGTTGCGATCGAAGGCCCTCTCCTTCTTTAGAGCCACTTCTCGTGACACCCTTTATCCACCCGATAAGTATTCCTGCTAATTATGCTGAAACAAAAGCGGACTTTTTCACAGAAAGTGCTGAGGTGGGTCTGGACAGCGATCAATTGGAACCCTCCGTGTGTTGGAAATGATGAATCAAACTGGATATTTGTCTGCGCACAATGGATAATAACACCGCCATTGTCCTGGCGGCAGGAAATCAGAACTTTGAAATGGGACCTGTCACTCGCCCACACAAAGCTACGTTGTTAGCATGACTGTCAAGCCTATTTCCCCCCTCCGCTCTCTGTCAATGCTCATTTTCAAGATAGAGTTCGATGTGGCAGCTTTTCCTGCCCCAACACTTTGTGGAAGTGACTATTAGTGGGTGGCCTCTTTTTGGTTTCTATTAAAAACCACAAAATCAGAAAAGAAAACATAAAAACATGTTCCCTCTTCAGCCTATTGTGACATACAATGCAGCACAGAACCTAAATACACGAGTCACATGACACCACATGATAGGCACACTCATTGGGACTGGTTATAATTATCTCCGGGGCCAGTGGACAGTGGGATAGAGCACATCTCACCCTGGCTCAAGACTTTGGCTCATGTATTAATCAACTCTGCACTACTGTGAGAATGTGCCATCCCATTTGCCAGTTTAACTCTTTGTAGAACTATATCTGTGATTTATAATGTATTCCTTGTTCCTTGTTTTTGTATTTTTTGATTGCACTAGTTCAGCACTACCATGATAAATAGCCATCTGTGTATCCCCTTTTAAGTCATAGCAAGACTTAGCTTTAATAATGAATAACCTCTTCTCATGTGTTGGTGTGTTCACTGTAGCGAGTCTTTCCAATTCTTCAAGAGAAAGAAAAAAAATCCACAACTTGATTTTACGTAAAAGAGATCCAGCCATCTCTGGGCACACTATGAACCCTGTGACAGACGATGGCCACTTGGCAGCGTATGATTGATGATGGCAGGGGCCATCGAAGGGATCGAGGGGGGGGGGGGGGGGGGCGGGGTCACTGACCTCCAGGCTCAGGCTAGGTCTTTAGGGATGGCCGTCGCAGGAACAAATTCACTTTCAAGCCCAATACAGCTGGGAAGAAAAACTACTGAACGTACCGAATTAGTTTCAATAACTGTCAAGCTCAAGATGAATAAGAGGGGATTCGTGAATACAAATTCATTTAAGAATGTAGTCGGCATTTAACTCTCCGCTAACTGTTGGGGTAACGGTTAATGAGGTGAGCGGTGTTTATGTTGGGGACAGCTGAAGTTAGCATTTCTTGTTGTCGAGCATGCCGTGCCTTTATGTCTTTCATAACTGAACATTTTTCAAAAATAGAGTAAGTAAGTAAGACTTTATTTATATGTGTAATTTATAGAGTGCTAGTGTGGAAACTATTTTATAAGTAGTATCCTATCAGATAACTACGGAGAAGGGGGTCATTTGATCCACTGGGTGTCCCAGGCACACGGAACATCTGCTCAGCCTCGTTACTGCACTGGCTGCTGGTCACACAGATAACTCCCTTACTTCATTAGGTGATTCACCACTGGAATCATATGGATGGTATTTGGTGATCTGGACAATAAAGCCTCTGTGTGTATGTGTGTGTGTTTGTGTGTGTGAGTGTGTGTGTTTGTGTGTGTGAGTGTGTGTGTGAGTGTGTGTGTGTGTTTGTGTGTGTGTGTGTGTGTGAGTGTGTGTGTGTGTGTGTGTGTGTGTGTGTGTGTGTGTGTGTGTGTGTGTGTGTGTGTGTGTGTGTGTGTGTGTGTGTGTGTGTGTGTGTGTGTGTGTTTGAGGAACACAAAAATAGGTATATGTGTATAGGGGACGGCGTGTATGTTATAGTGTTTGTACATGCATGAGTAAATATGTGTGTGAGTGTACGATTGGGATGTGGGAAATCTTTCAACGTTGCACTCTGTTTTAACGATAGTCCATCTCATTTGGCAAACAAAAAAATGACTCGTAATACATCATACTGCAGATAGCACTGAGGGTATGGATCTATGCCAAAACAGGATGTTAACAAGATGTACTTGTCACAACTCCATTACTGCTCTAGTCAATGTGAGGACACAGAGAAAGAGAGTGAGACAAAGAGATTAGAGACACACAGAAGTGGTTTTTAGTCCCCTGCAAATTCATCTGGATTCTCTAAAAATATTCAGACAAAAAAAGGTACTCTTTTCACTAACATTCACACACAATGATGTGGAAGTCACTGAGTGACAGCCAAAGTGTTCAATATGTGCTGAACTATGACATGACGGGCAGCTGGAACGTACAACCTCTTTAACCTCCTGTACTTTCATGCCCCATCTGCCGTAGGTTTTGATTGCTAGTTTTATTCCAATCACGTGCCCCAACAGAATTTGAGTGAGAGCGTGCTTGACAAGATAAGCTTTATCATGTAAGAGAGTAATACGTACTGCTTTTCAAAGACCTTATCAAATCATTCATCCATTAATTAATTTAATATGACACATTTATTATTTAACCATTTAGTTTGTCTCTGTCTGACAGATAATACATGACAAGCGCAATGACTCAGAAATAAGAAAAAGTAACCGAAACAAATGGCTGTATGTAATGAAATGTGAGTCTGTGTGTGTGTGTGTGTGTGTGTGTGTGTGTGTGTGTGTGTGTGTGTGTGTGTGTGTGTGATTGGGTAGCAATAGTGGGGGAGGGGAGGCTACGAATGATTATGTAGAATTTGTGTGGTAAAAAGATCTAACTTCCCTCCTCAATTTGCCCTAAAGGGACGGACCCAACTTCCTCCCACCGCACTGAAACTGGCCTGATAAGCCTCCTCAGGCCCATCACTGCCCTCCTGACGGACTGTCTGTCTGTCGGGATTATCTTGTTAATGACTCAGGTGTTGTAGGCCAAAGTTGACTGCTGTCAGTATCTTCTTCTCTACTAAGGGGGTGGGGGTGGGGGATGGGGGATGGTGCACCAGGTGTAATTGGAGCTGAATCTTTTTGCTCCCATGTCTGTTTGTAAATCTTTTAATAGCATTAGCCTGTCGAATCACTTTATAGTGGCGGCTCGAAGGCTCCTAGCAAAAACAACAGCTGAATTGAGTGCTGGCTCTGCGTTTTTCCCCCTGACATTAGATGATATGGTGACGAGCAAACCTGGTGCCCCTTCTCCTCCCCGACCTGACCCACCCCCCCCACCCACCTCCACCCCGGAATAGGTTAATGACTATGCAGACCATGCAGTGATAATGTGTGAGGAAATAAGAGCAGCCTGAAAATGAATAAGGCATGCTGAATTGATTTTTATTCTGACCTACATTCTCCACTGACACCCCTAAGCCCTTAAAATGATTTTTTACATTATTGACAGTAATGCGTTTTTAAATAAAGGTTAACTTTATGTAAAGCTGTCCACAACATGTGTTTAAAAACAGTGTTTTTACCATTTGCTATTTCAACGCTTCAAATTTGACCAGGGAGCTTCCTGTCTAAATGAAAATGTTATCTTAACTCACACACACAATTTGACATCCTGTGAAAACAAATACCAACTAAATGTGGCCTACGCAGCTTTCCTAAGCCAGCATGCACTCCTAGGATGAAAGATCCCACATTTACGCCTTGTAGAATCAACAGCCTTCTACTGGTCAGCGTACACAGCACATCTATTAATTTCACGTCTGAATGTTTGCTTGGCAGAGGCTCAGATTCCACTGTAACCAACACGGGTCCAGGTTATAAATAAGGAGGTATCTTTAATCAATGACCTTTAATCTGCTGGCTTAAAGCCCTATTTAGACTTACAACACCTGAGCAGTGGTAAGACGTTACGGGCAGTTTGAGGCAAGCTGCATGAAAGAAACTGACAGTCAACTCTTTATCTTACTGTTCCACAGGCAAGGTTAAGATAGCTTCTGAACACTTACATTGATATACTATACTTCCTATTTGGCAGAGGGAAATACAAACCAAATCCTCCACTCACTAGGTCAACCTTTATGGCAATTTATTCAAATCCTTTATGATAATGCCCTACAGTCAAAAAGTGGTCAAAAGACTAAATTCCATTTCTTGTTTCTCTGTCTCAACTCATTAAACGATGACGATGTAAAAACGTACTCTAGCTGTTACTAAGACCACTTCATTCCTCACATTGTTATACCCTTGTACACTATAGAGAGGAACCTAACATGACACATTTAGTGATATAAGGTGGAGGTCTCAGTGGAATTCTCTGTCCAACTTGCCTTTTTGCTTTTCTACAACAACTGTCACAAAAGCGTTCTGTTGGGGGTCACCGTAAATTTGCTGATCTGAAAACTAGTAGCGTTCACGCAGGCTTTGTCACATCACCTGTCACTGTCAACATGCAGTGCTGACACCGAAGTTATGTGTGCTTCAGTGAAATGAGGGCAGATTCTGCATGGACGAGAGGACGGGAGGAAGAGAGGACCGTGCGGCTTCCCAACGCAGGAGTCCCATGGTAAGAATGTGAAAAAAGGCAACATTAAAGAAGAAAGGTCAGCTGCCATTGCCCAGTCTCAGAGCATTTGCTTAAGGTGATAGGGAGTTAATCGACAGAGAGCGTGAATAAGGGAGATAGAGCGATATAGTGAGAGAGAGAGAGAGAGAGGAGCTAGAGAAGTATAGAGAGAGATAGAGAGGGGGAGAGAAGGCAATTGTCATATTGATTGAGTAACAGCATGGTGTAGCTATCAATCAAAAAAGAGAGCCAATGAACAATGGATTTTAATTCTGACTAATACGATGATGACTGTCATGACTGACATGTTATGCATTGCTCACACCACAAATGGCCCACGGGAAGGGACTCAGTCATGCAAATGTGCTGGTGAATCACCTGTTATAAAAAAGGACAGTGGTGATGGCCACAGGGTTTCTAACTGTAGTCTTCATCGGGGAATCACTGGCAGGGGATAATAATGAACTCAGTTGCTCAAACAAGCTTACAAGGTATTCATACACACACACACACACACACAGACATCCTGGCAGACCGACTCTCACACACACACACACACTGTGATTGTGTGTCAGAGCATTTTGCCACTTATAAATATAACACAGCGTCTAAACTCAAAACAGACATTTATCTTCTGCTTTGATCTCTGTAGCTCAGTTCATTGCAGAGCTACAAATAATGATTTCCCCATAGACCACCCTTATTGTATACTTTGCTCACACAAAAGACTGAATAGCTAGTAATGACTTAAATATGGTCATGAATAATGCGTGTAAGTGTGGAAAAAACATGACCTAACAATAAGGTCCATATCTCGGCGGTTAAGCAAGCATAGTATTTATAATTCTGAGGAAAAGGGATCTGGGACAGATGATCTACAGGTCAGTGTTTTGTTGGTGCATGCACAGGCTTATGGAATTTAAATGGCCATTGCCTCCAGGATCTGGACAGAATGCCATTCTCCTTACGCATCAGTGAAAAGGCATTACTTTTGCTTACATGTTTTACAATTCATTCAATATATTAAATTAACATATTTAATTCTATATATATTCCTGAAAAAAAAAGGTCACACAGATAAAATGTATCATGTGTCATTTGCACAAGTAATGCGTAACGCTATGTGCTTGTCATATAACTAACCCTAACTACATGTCCAACGAAAGCAACACCCCACGTGCAGATTACATTCAAATATTTGAAATAAAGTTGGGGCCTAAAGGGCACAGGTTCCCAAAAACAATAAACTGTAAGAAAACACCAGTACATCTATAGACCGAGCTGAGCATTGTTAGAATGGACAGATCATTCCAAGTGAATTTAAAGCCGCAGGCCGTGTGTAACAAGAGCTGCCGTCCAGCCAAATGAAACTTAACTATAGCACTGTCCACTTCATGGTGACACCACATGCCAAGGTGGTCCCCGGATCCTCTGCCGCACTATGGACGAGGTTCTGGTTTTTAATTACACTTATTCAGCGAATGCACCGACATGCTGAAATAAGCATTTAAGGCACGCGGTTGCCGGCTGAGATGACAGCCATGCTGTATTCATGCTTATTTATGCTGGGGCGTCATAGACACACAGGCTCCTCCTCAGGCCAGCTATGTGGAATCAGCCCACAATACCAACGTTCACCGTGATAAAACAGACACATATTCCTCTCATCAGAACTGTGACACAGTTGATAGGTATGCCGATGAGAGAGAGTTAAAGAATGAGGGAGAGAAGAGGTAGGGGCTGGGGTTGGGGGCAGAGAGAGCAAAAAAGACAGAGAGAGAAGGAGAATGAGAGATGAGTCACACTAACCTCGCCTTTTGGTCTCATTTTAGTCGCTAATAAATCATGGCCTTTTAAAAGCCAGCATTACCTGAACGGCATGCGACTTTAACACAGGGAGTGTTCCTATTTCCGAGGTGGCTGCTGGTCTACTACACTGAGCTGGAGGACAATGAGGCGTGACAGGAGACAAGCCCCTTCTGACTGGGCTTGCAGTGAAGCCTATGGAGAGGGAGGAGATGGGGTGACCCTCTGGTGGAAACAAAAAGTTGACTTAAGGATTCTGCGCAACTGGCTGAACACTATTACTCGGCCCCGACAGTGTGTGGCAGCCAGACAAGCCCAGACCCAGACAGGAGAGTCAGACATCACTGAACGATTTGTCCGTCTACTGAGTCACATTTCAATAACATTCTTAACTACACACTAAGCAAAACTAAACATACACTATGGCAAACCATAGATCCCAAAATCCAATGATAATAACATTGGGTAAATCCACTACTTCTACCAAAAAAGAAAACAATTTACATGGAAAACTCTACTGAATACTTTACTGAATGTGTGTCATAATAAAGTCACAAGTTGTGTGTGCTACTGACTCATACTTCAGTCTCATTAAAGCGACACAACTTTTATGTGCCTTGTGCTATCTGTATTAATCTGTCTCATGGAGGTCATAAATGTCTGGAGGTAAATACCGCATGGCAACAGAGAAATGACAGATACCAAACAGCCTTTGTGAGCATGTAGCTGCCTTGCACAAAAGGTCACCCGAGCTATGGGCTGAAACATCAAACTGTCAGACGGCGCATACATCCATCATTAGTGGATTAAATGTTAGCTTCAACCCACCCCCACTCCTGCTTTTCGTTATCCTCTCTGAGATAAGTAACTAATTCCTCACTGTATAACTGAGCGAGTTCCGTCACAGAAGTTGGGGGAGCAGGACTGGTGGAACATGTCCAAACTGATGCAAGAGACATGCAAGAGACATTTTTAGATTGTTTTCAGCAAATGGTGTGATTACACCTGAGGCCCTGTAAGTCAATTTGAATTCTGCCATGAGGTACGACATGAATGTCACCCACCTCCTTTAGTTTCTTTTATGAGGACAAGGAGACATCGAGTTAAACTAGTTGTGATTTGTTTAAGACTTTGCTTCTCCTAATTCAACAAGACAGACATATGATAGTTCACAATACTGCCTCCGGAACTAGCAATAGAAAACATACTTAAGCAACTGATGTTATCAGTTGAGATGCTTAAAGAAAAAAAAAAAAAGAAGAAGCAGCAGATACGGACATATTAGTTATGCTAATTACATTACGCAATTATACTTATAAAAAAAACCCACAGTGCTCCCAACAGAATAACAAAAACATGCCGCATGCTAGCCCTGCACTCTCAAAATAGTTTGCTCATTGTGTTCAAAGCTTTTATTTTCTTTCCTTTTTTTTGAAACTCACGGGGGTAGTTCACTTCCTTATATTATACAAGGCCTCACGAGCTGATCCGTTTCCCCAATAAAAAGCTGGAGCCCCAATACCCTCGTGCCCGTAGTGTGGGAAAGCATGGTGGTGATGCCCCTCACCACCCGGCGAGGCTGGAAAGTCATTACGGCACGGCACGGCCTGGCCTGACATAATTGCAGGATGTGGCCCTCCCCTCTGTGGCAGAGCCTCCCCCCAATACACACACACACACACACACACACACACACACACACACACACACACACACACACACACACACACACACACACACACACACACACACACACACACACACACACACACACACACACACACACACATACACACTACTGGCCCAGTGTTTTTCAGAACACAAACAGCAGACCTGATGTTTATCTGATAGTGTCAGGAGGAATCGTCTTCTCTCTCTCTCCCTCTCTCTCCCCCCCCCCTCTGTCTTTATTTCCCCCACCCCTCTCTCTTTGTGTCTCTCTTTCTTACTCTCTGTCTCTCCTCCGGAAAGAGAAGTGAGCTTATCAGTAAGATCAGTTTGAATCCTGAACTTCAAAACAGGCAAAGCAAACTAAAAACAACCTAAAACCTGATGACCCTTTTTTTTTTTTTAGATTTCAGGATGTCGCTCTTCAAGCAAAACAGAGCAATTCTATAATATACTTTGATACCCAGTGTCCATTTGTCCATTGGACCAGTGGTTTAATATTCAGAGTGATATTTCCCCAACAAATGTTAATTCAACTTTACAACAATTACAACTAAAGTTAGCTTATTGTCATATTGGCTGCAGTACTGAAGGAAAATATCCTGTGTGAATCCTGCTACACTTCATCACAGAACAACAGTCTGATTTGAAATACATTAAAGATAGATTTGTCAAAGCTAAAAATACCATTAAATACCATACCATATGAATACCATTAAAATGCTTGGAAATAAACAAGTACATATTTCCATGAACTAATGAGGCGACAATAAATGAGTGGATTGCTCAAATTTGATTGATATGAAAAGAGACGTGTAAAGTAGGTATGATTTATCGTTACATGTACAGCACACCCTATCAGAAACAACACAGGGCAGATAACAGAAAAGTACATGGAAAATATCCCACTCTATTAACTGAGCCTGTTCAAAGAATTCCCTCAGTGGTTAATTAGGTTTATCTTTGACTGATTAAGGCAGTTTATGGCAGCAAGCTCTAGAAATGAAACATAGATCTATTGACTAGCTAAGTCATCAATGTTTACAGTCAATTCAAAATCCACTGTTCAGCCTCCATTCAGCTGACTGGCTCCTTCATCAGACATCGATTTTATTTGATTTATTATGCATTATTTCATTGAGTTTCATTCAGATTTAAGGAAAACATATGCTTGACGAATGAGTCTGATACTATCTACTCTCAGCTCAAAGTTTTACCAGAGTGGGCAAGTCAAATTTACCCTGACACACCAGTATTTACCATACCAGTAGCTTGAACGGTGCATGTAATCACATGTAAAGAACACCAGGTCACAGTCCTGCACATACCTTATGCAACACATGTACCAGATAGCTTATGACTGTGACCCAGACCTGGGCCACACCTGGGCCAGAGCTGGGCCAGAGCTGCTGTAGATCAGGCACATCTGTGCCAAATCAGGGTCATATACATTCCTGAGTCAGCTGTCAGCAGGCATATGTGTTGCATGTGTGTGTGTGTGTGTGTTTGTGTGTGTGTGTGTGTGTGTGTGTGTGTGTGTGTGTGTGTGTGTGTGTGTGTGTGTGTGTGTGTGTGTGTGTGTGTGTGTGTGTGTGTGTGAGTATGTGAGTATGTGTGAGGGAACAATCTTTCAGAACTAGCCAACACACAAAACTCACCTCTTTTCTGCATAAAACTGAAGAGGTCGTCGAGAAACTCTTTTCTCTTCACGTCGTCATCCAGTTCGTAAAGCTGTGGGAGAAAGAGGAACAGTGGTTTGAACAGTGGCCTGCAAGCACTGGTCTGTGTCAAGTAAACTGCAAGCATGGAAAGAAATTGCAGGTCGTGGTCAAAGGAAAATCATTCTGCAAATGTTCCCTTCCACATCATTCACAGAATACAATTTAGAAGACATGAAAGCACACACACAGTATCATTCCATATAGACTTTCTCGAAAGGAAGGATTATAAATCAACAGAAGGTAAAGTCCCACCTGATAACAACAAATTATTTCATAGTGGACTATATCTATAAAATTTGAGCAATTCACTCATATATATATGTATATATATATGAGTGAATTGCTCAAATTATATATATATATATATATATATATATATATATATATATATATATATATATATATATATATATATATATAAAAATTGCAAACTGCAGTTTTTCGATTTTTCAAAAGGTTTTTCTATTGAAAGCCTCAAATTAATTTGAAGCCCCTTTCTAGTAAAGTAGCGCTTAATGTTATCAATAAGTCCATCCATTCCTGCTTTTGTATCAGGACGTGTACAATGCTGCATGCATCTTAAAGCCGCTTCTCGCTCTTTTTTTTTCTGCCTTATTGGCTTTTCCATTATGTTCCTATTCCCACTCTATTCAGCAAGTGGATGTGGAGTCAAAGAGCCTTTTAAGAGCAGTTCCTCCGAGAAAAGGTTGCAACCTGATGGCAATATGTTACCCAACCTTCACTCTCAATAAGTCGCTGGCCATGTTAACGGCCGGGGCAGAGATCGATACAGGAAGACAGAAGAATGACCTTTTGAAACAGCGGGGGCACGGCGAACGAGACCCCAGAGATAATAACTGATCATTTAGGGGGTGTATTAGTTGTCACCAATATTAAAGGACAAATCCAATCAATGGCCAGGGCAGAGAGTGTCGGTGTGAGGAGCGGCGCGATACACAACTGCCTATCACGCGGTAAAGCTCGGCAGAGAGGAGCTCAGCACTGAAGGCGACGTGCCTTTGTAAAGATCTCTCAATTGACCCGGCCAGAGAATGGGAGAATGATAAAGGAGTGACAAAGGTTTCATGTTGCAAGAGCCCAGAGATCCTAAAAGTGCACTTCAGTTCACTGCTCTCCACAGGAGAATGCAGGTGGACATCAATACATTTTCTTTTTTTTCACCCTGAAAGAAATAAGCATGTATAGGTTATCGTGTCCATCCAGTTGTTTTTTTAACTTGTGTTGGTGTTTCACCTTGTAGACTGTGGCAATGCAAAACAAACTGTGTTGGCTGGCACACTAGACATTTAACCAGATTATCCTGTTTTCTGTGTCTCAGGAAAAATGTCAGAGGTCATTTCGAGCAAACTGACATGAAGAGTTGTATGCCCCTCTCTTGCCTACAGATCAGCACAACAAACACGCCAGCCATGCAAAACTCTGAGACATCATCATGAGAGGCCATCGTCCTGCCAGCCCATATTTACAGAGCGCTGTAAGAGTCTCCTTAGAGCTGGAGTAATGGAGCATCCAGAGAAACAGGAGCATGAGGGTAGGCACTCAGAGCGCTCCACTCTACGGAAGATGACGGCCAGGAATAACGGACATGACCCTACAATCTATACCTTACACCTTTGCACCATTAGGACCACTACATCCTCATGTATTATTTACAGAGGGAAGACGTATGTGGAAAATACATTATCCTGTCCAGCTCTCTGTATGCCTCTGGCTTCGTCGGACAAAATCCGCGGACAAAAAAAAAAAATCAAACATTGATTTGAAACGTAAACATAAGCTTAAAGTGAGATAAATAATGAATAATTAATTTCCATTGATTGATTGATCAATTGATCGATGTATTGATTGAGGAAGGAAGAGATGAACAGCATGGGGGGAGAGAGAGGAAACAAACCAATGAAAACCTGCCAAAGAGCATGTTCCATACCACAACTCTCAGCACACAATGTCACAAAGTCATTGCCTGCTGAGGGGAAGAGGGAAACTTAAGGGCTTCTGATAGGCCCGGCTTACTTACAGCCACACATCAAAACATCGCTTCAGGGGAGGCTACCCGGAGCGCAAGCTGACCTAGGCCTCTCTCCTTCAGTGACTCCAAGCCCCGGTGAACGAGCGCTTTGGCTACGGGGCTTCTAAATAATTCCTGCCTGCCTTGAATGACACAGGCTGCTCACGGTGAAAAACTCCCTAGTCTCTGTTTCAGTCTCTGTGTCCGCATTGTGCCCTGACTGTGTCTGTGTCGTGCCCTGACTCGACCCAGGCTGGGCTGGAGTTTGTACGTGTATGTGCAGGCGCAAGATGAGAGAGACAAAGAGGGAAATAGAGAGAGAGGGGGGGAAGTAGCAGAGGCTCAGGGTGGATATCTTTCCCACTGAAAATATTTGTTACAGTCAACAAGCCAGGGAATACAAAATGCCACGTTCAAAATTGCACAGCTGGGAAATCAACACAAACAAAACAATAATCGATGACCTTCTGAGGCCTTTTAAAATTCCATAAGAAAGACGACAGAAGTTTTGGACAAGTTTTGAAATTCCTGAGATAGATGTTGATTCCAGTTTTCCAGAATTTCTATTAAAGAATGCTGTCAGTTGAAAATGACTTTTAACCTTTGGTGTTTATTACTCACAGAGTTACTAAAAAAGCTTTTAGAAAAGTCCCCATAACATTAGAAGAGGAAGCCGATAAGAAGCACTATCATACCAGAATTTCAGTAGAGGGAGCTCTTTACAATAGTATGTGAATAAAATGACTCTCAGCTCCACAATTGAAATATAACTGGCTGATGTACATTCACACCTGAGTTCTAGCGAAAACCTCTTGATTTTGTATTTCTTTTACACATAGGTGAATGGGAGAGAGAGTACAGCTCTTCTGCCTGGAGACATTTGAGGCTTTGTCTACAATAAAACTCAAGCAAACCAGAAACAAATGTGGTATTTGTGTTAACACTACTATTGCAGTACAGCTCACTAAATGAGCGGGTCATTTGTGTTTCCTTATTTTTCGTCTTTAAAGAAATTCACAGAGGAGGGACCAGGTGACATTCTGACATATAAATTCCTTTAGCTTCCATTTGTTTTTGGGTGTCAAAGGTAATTGACAGCGAGGCAGCCTATACCTTGATAGAGCTCAGATGAACCCCAGTTCAACCGAACCTTTAGGCATTGCTGGCCTGACCTGCTTCACGTCATGTGTAAGAGCGCCTCTAAGGAGAGACTGTTGAAATTAAGACACGCTCGCAGCTCAATCACTCACTGCCTCCGTGACCTTGTAAATATTAAACACCACGCCGGCGCGCTCGCGGCGCTGCCTGAACTTGCTGGTATAGGAGGACGTCTCGTCTTTGTTATCGCATGGGTTACATTCTTCCTGCAACTTTAAAAGTAGTTTGCTAAAAGAGAGACAAAACTATGACCTTTTCAAATAAGCTTGATGTGTAAAAGTCTAATATATACCACTTCCAACACTAACGCCATTTAGGGATTTTTTATTTGTATTACAAAATGTCATAATAAAAATGTTCTACTATAAAGCCTCGGTTTTATTGATTTTTTTTTTTACAGAGTATCGCCATTGTTCTGCGGCCCATTTAGTCTGAACTGTGCTTCAAAAAAACAATGAGGTTCTTTTCCGTGGCATCAATGGACTTTGTTTGACTCTTTGTCATCCACACTCACATGTGGCCTCCACACCCCAGAGCTTTCCCTCCCATACCTCCACTGGACTTTTTTTCAATCTGATAACATCTGTTCTCTATTTTTCTCTCTTGCCATAAACAATTAGCCTCTTTTTTCCCCCTTTGTCTCTTACACAAAACCCTATCGTATGTTAGATTCTCATGCTGACCTGTGATGTTTTGCTAAGCATATTTGTATGAGAGTGTGTTTCTGTATGTGTGCGTTTCTCTCTCTCTCTCCCTCTCTGTATGTGTGTGTGTGTGTGTGTGTGTGTGTGTGTGTGTGTGTCTGTGTGTGTGTGTGCACCGTGTACAGCGCTCAAACTTTTCTAACATAACTGGAACATGGTCCTCCTGTGTTCAGCCATCATTGTAAGGCATCTTATCTGTTGTATTATGGCGGAGTATCTGGAGAATACCACAGGCTTATTCAACCATTCTGCCCCTCAGCGGCAAGACATGGTTGTTAGCCTGTTGTTCCTGTCATCAGCAATAATATCTCCCACTGTAATACAAAGCCAGGGGTGTGGACAGGTTATGACAAACAACTGTTATTCACAGCCGCTGATGCAAAAGAAAAAAAAGAAGAAAAAGGATCAGAATGTAAAAATGCCACACATATGTTCCACCAATGCCTCTAGCCTTTGACTTCCTTCTAAAAGGGAAGGATACATTTACACACATTGTTAAAGCCCATACACTGTTCCCTTTCATATAAACATATCACAATGCTACATAAAGATGAGTCATTTTCTCAAACCGGAACATCACTGGCTGAATTATACTGTCACGCTTCCCGGACAGGAGGGGGGAAAAAGAGTACAATAAAGAGCCATGAAATATGAATGAGCGGGATGAGCAACAGCACAGAGGAGTCATCACTGCTGCTCATTATTTATAAGACTCATTACGGGGAGTATTAAGATGAGAGAGGGAGGGAGAGAGAGAACGGCCTGACTGGATAATGAATCTCTCACACACACACCGACACACACACACACACACACACACACACACCGACACACACACACACCGACACACACACACCGACACACACACACACACACACACACACTCACACACACACACACTCCCAGACACACACACACACACCTCCTGTTCCCGATCACACACGGCGCTGTTATGGCGAGGGGTGGGGGAACACTGAGCTGCGCTGAACAGTGCTGTGTGCCAAGTGCTATGAAATCCAAAGAGGACTGAGAGCCCATGGGAATGTGTGTATGAGAGAGAGAGAGAGAGAGAGAGAGAGAGAGAGAGAGAGAGAAAGAGATAGAAAGACAAATAGATAGAGAGCAACAGGACGGAAAGTAGGAGCATGTGTGCATGTGTGTGTGTGTGCGCGCGCGCGCACGTGTGTGTGTGTGTGTGTGTGTGTGTGTGTGTGTGTGTGTGTGTGTGAGAGAGAGAGAGTGCGAGCACGTGTTCTTGACCATGTAAGTGAGTATGTGTGAGTGTGTGAGTGCAACTGAGAGCACAGGTGTTTGTGTGTGTGTGCCAGTGTGTCATGGGGCTGTTCATCAGAGTCTTGTGTGAGCAACCGACTGGTGGCGGCAACGGCACTGTGTGTGTGTGTGTGTGTGCGTGCATGCGTGTGTGCGTGTGCTGAGGCCAGGAGTTAATTAGAAAACAGCACGCCTGGTCATGCTGGCACTCCTCCAACTTGGCGCCATGCCAGTCCCCCTCCGCACTCCCCATCCACCCAACACACACACACACACACACACACTCACAACTCTCCTCTCCACCAACACCCCCTTCCTAACCCCCACCCCCCCCGCCTCCCTGCCTGCCCCTACACACAGAGGGCGCCTCTGCCCTGCGTCGCTGACATAATGAGATGTGTAAACTAATATGAGGAGTCGATCTTTGTCTCCTGCGATGGAGCCGCCCCTAATGGGATTTGCTGGGTCCTTGAGCTGATGGGCTGGATTAAGTGGCAGTGAGTCGACCACATATTGGCAGCGCTAAGTGTTATTTTAGTGGTGCCGCCGTTCCGGGAGGAGGGGTTGCCCCGACGGCACCCTTTGCCTATCACAGAGAGCGAGAGCGAGACGGCGTGAGGATACTCTGGGAGTGGGCAGAGGGAACGGTAAGGGGAGGGTAGTGTTGTTATGACGTACGGTTGGTGTGACTCTGACAACACCCATGTAGAGGTGTAGAGAGATGAGCATCGCTACCGATCGACTGTAACTACGAGAAATATAGTTTAAGAGGTTAAAAACAAGTGGATAAGTGCCATAGAATTAGAAAGGATAGAAATGACATCCCAGCTATGCTGAGTTCCATCTTAAATAGGGAAGAGGACATCCATGAACCAATGACATTAGTTTAGCTTGATATTTGATTATTCCATAACTTTGCAAATACATTACAAACATAAAGGTGCATAGTAGGATGTATGCAGTTCTGGACACTGAAGATCATTGCATGTGTCCATTCTACTTCTAATTGTGTGGTAAGTGTTGTCTCCGTCTATTTTAGCTGAGGCCCCTCACATTAGGGTCACAACTAAGTACACTGTACATATTATTACTCAATAGCCTTTATTACTGTATACAACCACAAGCCTAACTTCAAGTACATCTTGTAACCACATGTACTACCATGAAAAGCTCTGTGTCAACCCTCAGATCTTAAGTACACAGCACTTAAGGAACTTTAACATACAGTGTGGCTGCCAGGGACATGGGCAATTTGTCCCTCTAAAGCCTCTTGTGATCTGAAGGAAGTGTCAGAGGCAGTATGAACATAATGAAAAGAAAAGACCTGAGGTGTGATTCAGAACACGTGAGTGGAAGCTTGATATAACCAGAGCGGCACTGTAACCTTCAAAGTCTTTGCCCTGAGTTGCTGTTCGTTTTTGTACAGGTGACCTTTAGTTTGGTGACATGCAGGTTTATTTTCAGAAAGTAGACCCATACTCCAAGGGGGGAAGTTATCCAGATCTGAAGCCGAAACGAGAGATCCGGGGCAAATAAACTCCATGCCCCATGTCACTCTACCAA
Source organism: Sprattus sprattus (assembly GCF_963457725.1). Classification (NCBI taxonomy): domain Eukaryota; kingdom Metazoa; phylum Chordata; class Actinopteri; order Clupeiformes; family Clupeidae; genus Sprattus; species Sprattus sprattus. The sequence continues at coordinate 26,170,060 of NC_137913.1, forward strand.
TTAACTTGGACCTGAGATTGATCCATCCATGCCTTCAAGTCCAGCAGCTAAATAATTTTGCAGTTACCGAATGACCAGTTAAATACTGTTTAGAACCTGACCTTAGGTATGCAACTGAGGAGGGAGTAACAAACATTGGTCAATATTTTTTATTTTCTCAAGACTATTTGACCTGACACGTTTGCAAATTTATATTAAGAATTCAAGTTATTTTTAGTTGTTATTTCACTTATGGCAAATGAAGTTCCCACCACTAGTTTCCGCCACACCACGAAGGAGGGATAAATGGCCAAAGAAATCATTTGTGAATTAACGGAATGTGTGTGCTGTCAAGAATAACCCTGTACATTCAGTTACAGCATGGAGATTTATTTTTAGGGCTTGAGATTCTAAATCTATCCTCATGGGCCATTTTTATTTCTTCACTGCATGGACAATTTTCCTAACAAACACACACAATTCTGAACACTATATAAAAACCCAGACCGAATGCATATGTGTCAAAGTGAAATGATATAGGCTCTACACAAGGTTCTTATAAAGATATAAAGATATATTTTTATGGGAAAGAAATGGATGGGTAATTTCACTTTCAGCAGATGAAGTGGGGGTGAATATGAGTCCCCAACAATAAAAAGTAATACAAAGTAATCACCGGCCCTAAAATAATATGGGCCGCCCCTAATCTCTATGAGAGACACCAGTGCGGCACTAAATAGTCCCACTGTCGACAGAGGATGCAAATAGCCTGCTGGTGTCCCGTCACTCTCTCATTAGATTATTTAGACTTGTCATTTTCAAAACCGCAAATGGCACGAGCCACACAGTCTTCCTGCGCTTCGTGACCGAGCCGAGGAGGCAGATGAATGGGGCCCATTTTTGGGGGGGGCTCCATCCCTGCCACCACATCTGGTTCTGCTAAATTTGCATTTACCTTTATTTTTAGATGAGTCTCGAGCGAGCCGCCAATCAAATCGCCAAAAGGACTGGGCGCCCCCGCAATCTCACCATATTTACCCCAGTGGCGCTCCCTCGTATTAAGACGGAATCAAGACCCTCAAATGACACAGTGCTGTAATGTAATTTAAGGATTATGGTGAAAAACACATCCTTGAGCACATTTCTCCTCCTTAATTAGGGTTAGAGCAGAGACACGATGAAGAGGTGGCCCGATTAATTATATATTGTGACCAGGAACTGTTTCCTGATGTCCATGTTTCATGAATAATGCAGCATAAAGGCTGTATCTATATTTACTAGAGTGCTTCTGGCATCTGCCATCTTGTTTTACCGGAAGCAGAAATGCTGATCTTACAGTTTATTACTTACATATTATTGATTAAAATTGAGCAAGAGTGCAATCTCATCAGATGTGAGGTATATGCCCGTTTTAAACATATAAACTAAATGTACCTCAGAGTTATCAAATGATTTAAACTCTTCACAAAAAACTAAAAAAAAGTAGTTTTGGGCATCCCTTAGACTGACTTAGACTGACTGACTTTAGTTTAATTACCTGACCAGAGTCTAGGATGCCGTTGAAATAATCAAAGCTCTTTTTCATAGCCAATCAAGATTATGTTGTATTTACCCTTCTTAGTAATGTCTAAGTGTGAAATACTTAACAGAGCTGTTTTTCTTCCGCCAGACTCCTTTTGTGTCATTACGGTGGGTGTGGTGTCTGTGAAAGTGCCTTATCAAGCGTGACCTTTGAGAGGGTATTTTGAGAAGGGTGGGCAGGTGGGAGATCAACAGACTGCAATCCAGCAAAGGTGACACTAATAGTGCACAAACACAGGAACCCATACACAGGTGCACACACACACACACACACACACACACTCACACACACACACACTCACACACACACACACTCACACACACACACACTCAAATGCATGCACACACACTCAGATGCATGCACACAAGATGTAATGGACAATAGGTGTCTCTGCATAAGCCCTCATATACACAACACCGTTTTCCGTTGGGAGCATGTTATGTGCTTAATCGTACATGCCTTTTGCGGCATCGTAGTTACAATTCAAACAGAAGTGTTTACACAACTGCAGACATAGCAGAAAGTAAATGTGACCCGTATGTGTGATTGTGTGCTGTGTGCTATGTGTGTGTGTGTTTGTGTGTGTGTGTGTGAGTGTGTGTGTGTGTGTGTGTGTGTGTGTGTGTGTGTGTGTGTGTGTGTGTGTGTGTGTGTGTGTGTGTGTGTGTGTGTGTGTGTGTGTGTGTGTGTGTGTGTGTGGTGTGTGTTTGTGTGTGTGTGTAACACCCACTTGGTATAAGCATATCTTTATACATTTACTATTTGACTGTGAATCAGCAGCGAGAGCCAGCTAGAGTATCCGAGCTCCTTTTGTCCTGGCTGAAGCCGCAGGCCTTTCGAGAGGTAAAGGGCTTGAAGTAACCTGAGATCTTTAAGTGTCGTGGCTTAATCTAATATAGACAGGTAAAACAGGATTGCATTTAGCACAGTGGAACATGTGTGTAGTCTTTGATAGGCTAAGGTGAATGGTGAATGGCAGTTAGTGTCAGCCTACATGGATGTTTAGAGATATAGACTACTCATCGACTCTCTATTATGGAAAGAAATATAGTAAAAAATACACACAACTAAAAAACACTCTTCACTCTTACGTGTATGACTTCATATAGATTTATGTGGAATACCTCTCTTCTTTTTCCTTCTCTCTCATATTCCGCTCTTCCCAGTGCGTTGTAACACACTGACCACAATGACCTAACCTATTATTACATGCTTTCAAATGTTCTGGTGCATTCACAGGTCCCTTCATCTTCGCCACTTCAAAGCCACTTGCCCTGCAGCTTAGGCTAGGACTACGGCGCACAATAAATCATCTCACGGGCCAGATCGGCCTGCTGCCCCTCCTCTCCCTTTTATCATGGCCCGCTCCTGCCCGATGCCTCCTGCTGTAATTAATACAAAACACACACACACGGATCCCGTGTCATTTTCCCAACACGCCCCGCTGGATTAATTACGGCTCATGCAAACATATCACACGGTCTTACGAAACCCAGGGTTTTTTTTTTCAACGTATAATTCAACCTGTCTGGTATTATCTGCATTAAAGACATGTAATCTTGACAGATAAGCAAGCCCAGACATTTAATCCACCTTTGGTGGAGGAGAACAATGACTCTGGTCTTAATTTGATTCACGGGGCGCCCCTCTCTGACTCATGATGTGTATTTCAAAGATCCAGGTAGATCTGGTCAGCCCACAAATTGCCCTCCTCAAACAATTAATGTGACACATGTGGTTGGGTGTGTGCACTGATGGATTGTGTGCACTGTGAAAAGGTTTTGTTGTGAAAATAATACTTTTTTTAAAAAGTTTCTACGGTATATATTCTCTGAAACTAAATGGCCTGTGCAAAACTGGGGATCGGTCGATGAAACATGGGAAAAAAATTGATGCCACCTTAATATGGCCGTGGGAAAGAAGATTACTGATTGGCAACAGGACAAAACACATACAACAACACAAAGTCCTGTATGGTATGACTTATCTGCTGGGTTGTGCAACAAGAACAGTTTCAGGTTTTTATTACTAAGAAGTTCTAGCTTGAAGGCAACCATCTCTCATATCGTTGTCTTTGAATTTTTTTAGTAATTACACTTTCAAAAAGCTTAACCTTCCACACATTCTACAACAATCACTTGGGCTTGAAGTGAAAAGTAGGTTACCAATATAAAATACTTGTCCCTGTCTGATGTGTCATGACAATAAACAAATAGAAATATAATAGAACATCCTGCAAATGGCTTGTCATTATAAACCAATACTAACTTGAGTCAGGGTCCAAAGTTGTTTGCCTAAGCAGAGATGTAATCCTCCCCCCCCCCCCCCCCCCCCCCCCCCCCACACACACACACCTGAGCACAAAGCAACACCGAGGCTACCTCCATATTGTATAATAACATCATTGATTTATTGAACACCCCCCCCCCCCCCCAAACTCCCACCCCTCCCCTGCTGTTGATCATTAATTTATGGAAAAATAAGATCAGCATAGCCTTGGAAATGAAGGGAGATTTATCGCCAGGGGGACAAGACCATTGGGGACCTTTCCCGGATGCATTGGCCCTCTGTTTTGGAGGGGGGGGGGGCATTGGACTCTGTAGTGATAATGATGTGGGCAAGTGAACAACTCAAGGTCCTTATGGGAGATGACCGGAGAGGATGGGGGGGGGGGTTAGTGTGGGTAGGTGGGATTGATCTCTAATGCAGGTGCAGAGAGTAGAGGAAGCAAGTGCGCTGGCCTTCACCTCGAACCCTGGATGGAAGTGGTGAGATTTATATGCATCTCAAGCATCTCCTTCCCCTCCCCCTCAGCCCCTGCCTTATCCATCTGTCATCAAGAGTTTGGAGAATTATAAAAAAAAAAAAAAAAACATTCAAGTTCTTCAAGTTCTTTTCTTAAGAGATGCAGATTAAAGGAAGAACCTTCCTTTACTCTGGTTATACAGAGAACAGTACCACAGCTGTTTAAACATATATACAATGGAAAATTGCGTGATGTCTAAAAAAAATACTAACACACACACACTAAGTATTGTTGTAATCAACCATACGCTAGTAGGATTAGGGATTTAAGAATTACAGGAGAAAGGCGATTCACAAGGCTTCTATATAACTCAGAGCATCCTGTGTGACAGTTCAGGTTAGTAAACCTTGGATTAATTTGTGCCACAAACCATTAATCTGACCTAATCCTCTTCTGACTACCTGTTGAATATTTCATCTAAAGTGTTTCTCTTCTGGTTTGGTGTACCCAAGCAGAATCCGAGGCCTGCTTTTTTATGAAGGTTTTAGAGGGGTGGAATGTGGGTCATCAGGGGCTAAGAATTTCCCCCCCGAGCAATGAATGAGCAAAACACCAACTCTATCTCACCAGCTGATACTCTAGCATTAACACAAGAAGAACTGTTCTACAACAACATCTGGGAAAAAGGCAGTAATTTCATGCATTTGAAAGTATTTTCAATCATGTTTGCTTACTGTTCAAATGTGCTTCTCATATTATATGAACATTAAAGTTAGGTTAACAGGGTATCAACAATTTAAAGTTAACAGAGCATAAACTATTTGTTCTCTTCTGGTCATGGATAGTTTAAGTGTGCACTTGAAACTGGCATGTTTTAATGTATTTTCAAGTGTAAACATGTGTGCCTTGAGATTAGTGTTAAACAACAAATTCGTGAGCAAAACAGCACAATACAGTTTCCCACCATAATCCCATAATTAAGCTTTTCCGTGTGTGTGTGTGTGTGTGTGTGTGTGTGTGTGTGTGTGTGTGTGTGTGTGTGTGTGTGTGTGTGTGTGTGTGTGCGTGTGTGTGTGTGTGTGTGTGTGGTGACCAGCATACCCCTCCTCTACCCCGCTGTAATTGTGCGATGTTTATCCTTGGAGCCCAAGGCCACGTCTCTAATTATCCCCACATGAAAACGGGAATGTCCAGCACTGTCATTAAAAATAGAGCTAATGCCCACAGCCCGGCAAGCAAAAAACAGGTGTGATCATTAGACCCAAAGTCTCTGTTTCTCTCCTCCCTCTTCACTGCTAAGCTTCAGGACATTATTAATGCACGGTTTACATGGGATTTGTTTTATAGCCTGGATGTGTTGGCTGTGTGGACACACATTAAAGCTTGCCAAGCACACAAATGTTTAATGCGCAAACATCGCATGCTGAACAGACTCCTACATGGGGGCCACGAGGGGTGTGTAACAGTGCAACTGCAGCCTCAGCGCGAAGCGCTCAATGGGGGAGAGGAGAGCCGCCAACAATGCGCCCCATCGGCCCACGGCTGGGTGGAAGCTGCTCCATATTTCTATTTTGCTGACGCGTGGGGGTCGTGTTTAATTCATCACCGATGACCCCCCCGCCCTGGCCGCTGCCTTCCCCCCGGACCAGGCAGAAACGTGGATTCCGCTCCCTTACTCCATTTCTATCCCTTTCTATCTCTCTCTCTCTTTATCTCTTACTTACATCTCTTCTTCCTCTCTTATCTCTTAGCAGTCTCCAGGCCTGGTGTCAAACAGGAAGAGTGATTGGCATTTTCAGTTTCTACAATCAACAGATGGTTGTTTATTCCTCTTTTGCTTCTTAACCAAAATGTTCATGTTTATGTAAACTCGAATCCAATGCTTTAGAGACTTTTAACAGCAACCATTTGCATCTGAGTTCAGGAATATAGTCTCACCCTGCCAAAACAAGGAGATAAATAAAGGCCAAGGATGAAAGAAAAAAAGAAATTGATGGCCTCTCCAGCAGACAAACAATCATCACTGTAATTAGGGTTATTGAGGGCACCATAAAACCGCCTAGACGGTAGCCCTTTGATACAGAAGATAAATACACAAATTGCTGGACTGACGAGGTAGAACTTTAAAAATGCTTAAAGCTTAATAGATGGCCCTCCGAAAGCTGTGTTTGATTCATATTTGCCATCAATGATCGTATTAAACCGATTAATATTCAATGATAACCATCAATGAATGAACTACTGCACTGGAGTCATTAGATAGATATTCATGATGGGCTGATATCAGCCTCTGGCTTCATACTTCCTTTCTTGGAACAGGTCGAGGCCGGCAGCACTCTCCCCTCCCTCTGCTGACTCTAATGGCTAACCTCTAATCACTGCGGAGAACGTTCTGACCTGGCTCAGCGTTAATCAGTGTCGGGAAATTAACCATTAAGCGTTTGATATTAAAATGCTGGTTCACGCTGTTTCGCTGTCAAGAATGCAGCCTGTGCCTAATGTCCCCTAAACACACAGTTTTTCCTTTCCGGCGCTTTCTCCGGTGGGGGGGGATTAATGATTTTGGGACCAAGAGAAAAAGCTCAAGCCAAAAGTGAGACAGGTGACCACTGGTCAGACAGGGGAAAATGTTAAAATAAACATAATGGGTTTGCAGCGGCATGCTAGGAAGAGTGGGGCAATTGACCACCACAGTTATCTAACAGGCAATTCAAATCACAAGACGTGGACATTTGCAAGCGAATGAAGTTTAAGTAAGTTGACACTGAATTCAAGAGTGCTCAGACATGAAGTGCAACCTTTAAAAAAAAATGAAACGACATCATCTCAAAACGGTTTATCACACTATATGCTGACATGCTCTAGTCAGCGCTTTTAATTAGTCTACATTCTTCTGCATTTATGCTAGGATTAACTGTAAAAACCACTGTCACCCAGTGTCACGTTAAATGCTGCTCTGTGTAACCACAATCGTTTCAATCATACAGGAGATAACAGTTGCAAAATAAAGAAGTTGGCCAGCAAGTGCCAATGCAGTGCTTTTAGAATCACCCGAGGTGTAAGCTGATGAGGCGGTGGCTGTTATATTTAAATTGACATTTGTTGGTGGGTGCCAGTGTCCTCAGACATGTCAGAAACGTTCACTAACTTTTCTTAGAATTGAATTAAACCGCTGTTATCTGCACATTTGCCACATCCCAACAAAGTTTGACAGATCGGTTACTGAATAACGCTGACAACATAAATAGCACACAAGTTCACGGACTGCAAGAAACGTTGTGTGTTTTCTTTAAAACCTGACATGATAAGTGACTGCATGAAAACAACTTACTTAATGGTCCTTTTTTTTTTAGCTGCCACAATGCCTTAATCGCATGGAGCGTCATTAGGGGCCAACACTTAACCACCGTGAGTTAAGCTGGTTAACAGGTCGGCTAAATGCAACAGTCCCCACCAGCAGACTGCATGGATCCAGGGAACAAGCTTAACAGCAATGTGGCACTACCTTAGCTCCTTCCATTACAGTCTATCCCCACATTCAATCTGACCTTTAATTCTGATCACATAACTAAAAGCAATACAAATAAACTGGGATGGGTCTATTACAATTATGATCATGATTAAAATTATCTGGGGAGTGCCTGGACAGCTGAAACTGTCTCCTGAAAACAAGATTAGTGCTTCAGAAAAACTCCATACCCATGGTGCATTTAAGATTGTGCCTATGAAGAAAGCTTTATAGGCTGAAACCACTGCAGGGTGAATGGTATAAACCAGTGAGTGCCAGGTTATGTCTCAGGGTGGGCCTTAGATGGATGTTGCCTCTTGTCTGACGGGTGGACCACCAACAGGGTCAACCCTCAAGGGTGCAGCGGCAGCAGAGCCAAGCTGGAGCCGCTCTGGGTGGGGTCTGGGCCAGGCCCGGCACTGAGTCAGCCTCCCTCTAGGTCACCATTGGACACCTGACTGCCTCTGGTCCTCCCACAACCCTGCACTTGCCACTGCCCCGATCTCGCTTCTCCAACTGCTCTGCGATCTACACTCACGTGTGCTGTATATGCAACATATCCACTGTAGTGCACGGAGCACCACTGAGAGTACCATAGCATGGAGTTAGGTTGAGCCCATTTTCATAAAGTCCAGACATTTACATGCTTAGGGAAATAAAAAACCTGTGTAACAAAGAGTTTTGCATGGAATAAATCCGATCAAATCTCACAACTCATCACAAAGTCAATGAACTAACCACATCCCTCTGACAGTCAGGTTCTAAAACACACTTTTTTAAACAGTGGGTACGCTAACCTTTATTATGTTTTCATTCAGATTTCACCCCGGGGGGCAAGACAGAGTTATTCATTGCCATTTAAACTCTGTGACACCAGTGCTGATTATCCCACATCAAAGCGGTGGTCTGCTGTACATATTTGTCTTTGGGGTCAGTGCCACACAGACACACACTTCAACTAAAAACAACGTCAGGAGAAAGGGGCTGCTGGCCGACTCTCTTCTGTTTGCTAATGTGCTCTAAAGGCCTGTCCATACCAAACATCCTTTATTAATCTTCTCTGAGCTGGTTTGTGTGTGGGATGCAACTAAACTGGTTACAAACAGGTTTTGTGCAATTGTAGTACCAGGCCACAATAACAACTTTTTTTGTTGGCTCACTTTTCCCAAGGTTTCTATAATGTTTTTGTTTTGTTTTTGTTTTTACAGGTAGAAAACACAATCGCTTTTCTTACTTTGGTTACTGCCCACTGTTGCGTGAACCTGTTTTTTTTCTCACACCACCCCTTCACCTGTTTAATGGTTAACTCTTCTGTCCGAGTGGGTGGTTTAATGTACAGTGATTCAGGGAAAAAAAGGTTTAATTTACAGCTTAATAAAGAGGCCATTCCATCCAGCATTCACTACCAAACATTTTTTTTCAAGTGTGCGTTGACCTTCGTGATTTACACAAAGTCACCTCGACTTCAATGAAAACATAAACCTAAACCTCGGCGATAAAAAGCTTTCAGCGTATAAGGGAGAGCAGACCCTGTGACTGGCCAAACCCGGAGCTGGTCAGATTTGGGGTGGATAGGTCAGACGCACGCAGACATCTGGTCCCCGTGGTTGACAGCGCAATTAAATCATCCTGCTTTGTAAATTAGACCTTTGAATAACAAATGCATGTGGGCTTCACTTATTTGCCAGTTAATGACAAATTAAAGGAAATGAAGGCTCTGATTTGCAGATGACCCCACCAAGGCATTTAGCTAGCCATGTAGCATAGCTCTGTCATGTTAACATAGCATATTCAAGCTGCTCTGAGGAAGAGGGGATAGTTACACTGAATCAACTATGCTATCACATTATTTAAAATAGGTGAATTTTAGTTATATGCTCAACTTTACTTTGTGATCAGTATGAGATATCAATATCTGTTATCTACACTATGAACGTGATGATTGAAGTTCATTTGCGATCATTATAAACCACCAATAACTAAATTAAACTAAACTCAATTTAGAAGGTTCCCCCAAATACCAGTCTTCAACAGTGAATATTAGCCACACTCATCAGTCTTATGGTTGACATTTTTTGATCAAATTCTAGTGTTTGGACTAGGTATGAAGAAACAACATTATTAACATCGTTAACATCGTGCCACAAACGTCACAGGCCTCTGCTTGCATCACGGTCTACGCGTTCAAATCATATGTACGTACATGCTATCAAGAATGTGGACATTTTTATAAGGTCATAAAGTGTACAGGTATTATAAAACACCTATACGGATTATAAAACATAGCATCAGGTATACATTTTGTTCTACATTGAGCCTTCGTATCGCTACAAGATAAGAACAGTTCAATTCGCTTACTGTGGTTAATTCTTAGCCTGCCACCTGACAGCTGAATTGCATGGGACATTCTGAAAGGGCTGCTCCTTTTGAAATGATACACTCTGATTTTCATGTAATAGATAAGCTCGCTGATAAGGAGGAGGGGAAAAATGAGCACATGATAAAAAAAGCAAAAGAGTGGATTGTTTGTCAGGAAAGGGTGTGAAGTTGAACATGTGCTCAGGAGAGTTACATTATTATCAGAGGCGAGTGTGAGACCCCAGTCTGTGGCAGCCAGCTTGGTGAGTTCCCGGCAGCCGGTGGTAGGAGTCATTATTTAGAGAGAAAAAAACTAGAAAAAAGGTGTGCACATCCAGTCCAAGTTGCGGCCAGGTGCAAGATAATCTGCACAATGGATTGAATTTGAATCATTTGCAAATAATTAAAATGACAGTGGGTGGACGTTATTAACACTTTTTTTCAGGAAGCATTATTTAATATAACTTCCCCATTAAGTCAAGACGGGATGGTGCGGACTTGTTCTCATCAACAATAGAACAAGTCGCACGCACAGTTGCACAAGACAAATGAATCACACAAGAGTGACATTTGCAACAACCATCTGCAGACAAACGCTTTCCAATTCCTTCATCTGTGAACTGATTTGGCGCCACATCCACTTATCCACAGCCAGTG
>NC_137913.1:26185889-26198389 GCF_963457725.1 Sprattus sprattus
AAAAGAGGGGCAAGAGGGACGAAAGAAAGACCTCCCCCTATAACCTACAGCCCATCTGAAGCCTTTACGCAACCAGTCTTAAGCCTTCACACCTCATGCATACATGTTTGCAATTCATGAATGATCTATGCAAATTACATAGATAAGCGCGTTAGTGGAGAAATCAGTAGTAATAGGAATATTAATACTAGTAACAGAAGTGTGCAACATTGTGCAATATTGTAGCATAATTAATAGTACTACTAACTTTAGCACTAGTAGTGGCAATCATAGTGTTTGCTGTAATAATACTGGTAGCACAGCAGTTGTCATAGTTGTAATGGTTCTACGAACAATAGCAGTAGTGTTAGCAGTGACAGTGGTCAGTATTTTTGATTCACGAACAGCAAACATGGTGTGTATTTTGTATGCAGTCTGAGGCATTCTAACAGTGAGTGTGAGTGTGAGTGGGAACATGAAGCATTGCAGTCAAGGGGGGTGGGTTGGTTTGGGTGGCTAGAAATGCCTGTGGTCTGTGGCTGTGGCTTTCATCGTTTGTTATTTAAAAGGTGGCAAGAAAGTAGTTTGGCAGCAACAAGTGGAAACCAGTCAGCACTCCAGACCGCATGGTGATGTGACATTAACATACCAGCACCCCTGGCTCCGGACCCAGGAAGCGAGTGAGAAAAAAAAAGAAAGCGGAGGTGTGAAAGTTCTGGGGAGTTAAGACATACATACTGACTCCATACCAGCCAATCAGTCCACTTCCACTATAACACTATAACAGTGACTTCCACCCAGGCATGTACTTACATTAAAAAACAACATTTTGGGAAGGCACGCTGATATCTTAATTTATGGTGTTGCAGTGTAGAGGAAGGGCGAGGTCTGGATTTGTCATTAGTCATGGGGTGGCTTCCTGTAGGGCCCCAGGACTGCAGCGCGCTCCTGGGTGAAGCACTTCATCAGCCCAGGCTCCAGCCAGAGCCTGCAGGAGCAGAGCCAACGAGAAAACGAGTGAACGAGAGCACCCCGCACAGCCCCACGCCGTCCTGTACTTAACGGCTACCAGGCTGGATAAATACTTTGCCGATGTGGGTCAGTTGGAAAATGTTGCCCCCCCGAAGCAGGTAAATAATGCAGGCCGGTGGTAACGGCAGCCCAGCGGCAACTCGGAGCGCTTGAGAGAAACGATCGGGGTTAACGTAACACCGGAGCGAAGCTAAGGTTTCCGAATCTGGTGGGCGACACCTTTTTCACACTTCTGGCCAAAAACTGGTGGCTGATGAATGAAAACAAACAAAAGTGTAAGGCAGTGTCCAGGAAGAACATCTGCTGAAGCGAGGGGAGGAGCAGAGGAAAGGAGGAGGGGGAAGAGAGGGTGGTGAGGTGGCAGAGGAAGGAATAAACAGTAAATCTGAAGTTGTTGACTGCTACGCTGCGCTGCTCTTTCTCTCTCTCTCTCTCTGTCTTTCTCTCTCAAATTCATATTCAAAGTAGCTCTATTGACCGTTCATGTACATTGTTGCCAAAGGACAGCGATGCAATAAGACATTGACAATGATTTAAAGGGGCAAATACAAGGGCGATCAACAAGGTTTAAGAATTAAAGGAGAAAGATTTACACATACATGGACATGTCTTTACACACATCTGTCTCTGCTCGTCTTTCGGAAGGAACCATGACTCTTTCTCCCTACAACTGTTCTTCTCTCTTTGGTCTCCCCGTGTATGTCTATGCTGTTCTGTGTCTCTTGCTGTGGTTCTATGTTATTTTCCTCTGTCTCTTTCTTTATTTCTTCCAACTCCCCTCTCTTTCTTGCTCTCTGACAGAACACTGCTCTTCCATTCAATGTATTTAGCGATCATTCTAATGTGACAGATGTTATCTCTAAACAAATTTGTCCTTCATTTTTTATGACACTGTTTCTCTGTAATTCTCCCTCCTCCTTCTTTCTCTCTCTCTCTCTCATTTCTTTTCTCTCCTTTCTCCCCCCCCCCCCCCCCCCCCCTCCTCTCAAGAGGACCTGAGTGTAAGTAGCCAGGGCCATGTGAGGGGGGGCTCATTAGTCTCCCCAGCTGAGCGGGGGCTTTGCCGTATCAACAATCCGGCCCTCTGTGCGCTGCCCTTTTATGGGGCCTGACAGGCAGGCTCTAAATGGCTCCCATACCCACGATACCTCCGCTTTTATAGGCCAGCCAGCAAATAGCAGCGCTCACGCTCCCAGGCCAGCTCCCTGGCTCCAGTGGCATTATCGTTACTCGGGCCAGACGACATAAATCCCTCCGTATTATTGGACGGAGGAGGTAACACAACCAATGGAAATGGGATGGCGAAGAGGGGGAGGGTATACAATCTACTATCTATCCTATATCTATTTGTCTTGTGTTGCTCATAACCTGCTTGGTTGGGCTGGATGTTTGATTTTTCATTTCCTATAGTGTTCAAACATATGGTTTGCATTGTTTACTTTGAGTGAAAAAAAGTGGGACAGGTTTGTCATACGATATGCCATTATCTTTATTTTTTTACATGTTTCAGGCATGACTTTGTACTCTATGGTCGATTCCCAGACTATGTGTTTGCTAGAGTAAGGGTCTAGCACACATTTGCACTCTCCCATACACACCCAGAAACCCACACTCACAATTACATATGACAACACCGAATCTTATCGTAGTTTGGTCTGTAAAACTACAGGACAAGAGCTCCCAGGTGTGAGTGTTCTGTTGCAGCAGTGCACAAAAGAACCTCCAGCTGTCGGATTTGCAAATGCATATAGAAGCACTGATTTAATCTCATTGCAATAATCTAATTTATGTAATAGATTACCATAAATCAGGCCATAAATCAAATGACATATGGTACAAGGCCTCAATGAAAGGGTGGAGTTGGTGGTGGGGAGGTGTGTGTGTGTGTGTGTGTGTGTGTGTGTGTGTGTGTGTGTGTGTGTGTGTGTGTGTGTGTGTGTGTGTGTGTGTGTGTGTGCATGGTGTCCACCACCACCACCCTTCCCCATTCTGAGCTTGCTGTTAGTTACAACACCCAGGAAAAACAAGATCTACAGAAAGGACTGTGTGTGTTAGTGTGTGTGTGAGAGAGAGAGAGCTGCTGAAACAACACTGCAAACAGTGAATTCCTCCTCATCTGTTCCTGACAAATGCTAGTTACTCAGAAGGAGTTAGGGATGAATAATTGGAGGAAGAGGGTCAGGAATCTGAGGGGGGGCAGGGGGCAGGGCCTGAGAGGGAATTGTGGGGGGAGGGGGCGAAGAGGCAGGCTATTAAATTTATGACTCAAACTGCCACATCATCAGAGGGGGTTGGCATTTCCTGTGCAAGCAGACAGGTCAAAGCTCCATTGTGGAAGCAGATGGAGAAGACATCAACACAAAGTACATCTCCGATAAACTGATCCTGTTCATGCCATACACAAATAAATAAATAAATGTTTAAATAAACACCTAAATAAATAAACGGGTGTGTGTGTGAAACTAAATCTGCAACTGCAGACTATGTAAGCTTCTGTTGAAAGGTCACACCCATATGAGTAAAGCCATAAGAGAATCACATGATGGCACTCATTAAGACGAATTCAACATTTCTTTTGTGCTGACATTAACTGTGAAAAATGCTGGCAGCTGTAATTCACTGAGGGCCCATGGAAAATAATGTGGAAGTGTCGAAGATCTTGCTCTTATATTCTGATAATAGTTAACATTTTGGGATGTGATGGAACAAAATATATCTTCCTGATCACTTAAAAGAACATTTAAAACAGCATGGTAAGGGGCAACATTTACTCCCTCATTACTCCCTTACTTCACCTTTTTGAATTTCATACAATAATGCACTTAGGTCCCGTCATGATGTCAGAGATAGCAATTATCACTACACCCTACTGAAGTGTTTTTCTACCCCAATGTGCTTTATGTCACACAGATGTGAAGTGCAAAGTCCTCCACCAACCTGACAGAAAATATTCAAGAACAGCTTATTCATTTGCCCTTTTAGCCCTCAGATACTGTCATTAAGACATAAACAGACATAAACATTTCATGGCAGATTCTGGCACATAGTACATTATGTACATGTCTTAGTGTCATATGTGGATGACAGTCAAATCCAGATACATGGTGGCCGTGACTATATCAGTGTTAGTCATATAAGGTGTTCTAGGTGATGTTAGCGGAGCTTTCCTAACTTCCACTTTCCCTCGTGCCATAACCCGGTCAAACATGACCGTTTCGAATACAAATATTTTCTTTTGGATAAAAAAAAAGGTCAAGATTCGATACGTTCTTGGTTTTCTAATTATTTAACATTGCTACATTTGTTGTGTCTCCAGTCAAAAATGATCAGCTTTAAAATCAACGTCCAAGACTGCCTGAAAATATATGGTGAAGTTGTCAGATGTCACATTTAATGCTGTCAGTTGGGTGTTGATATGAATATGTATGCATTTCTATCACAAATCTTAAATACATTGTTAAACACACATAATACTAACAATCCTGAGATTTAGATTTGCACTAGTTACATGTATGTTACAATATATTGTTAAATTTCCTTATTTTGAATAAAACCATAAAGACAATGACTTGCATATTTGGAAAGGTTTGTATCAAAATAGATCAATTTATGTCAGGCCAATGAATTCGTACCAGACCCTTAGTATAACCATGTTGTGAACACAGCATGCGGGCCAAACCTAGCCACCTTAGGAGTCTTCTTGATTCGTTCAATGCACCTAACAAACAGGGTTAATGGAGGACGGGATGCTCATATCATTGGATGCCTCTTGAATGGTTAATGCAGGTAGCACCATGTTGAATTCTTTAGTCGCTTAGTACAGAGCGCCCAATGGAGCACCAGGGACAGGTTGCTTTCTCAGAGCATCTAGTTCAAAGATATATGTCAGGCTGTTAAAAATGTCTTCTATTCTATTCAAGGTATCAGATACAGCAGCTTTAGGTTTTAATCATCTACACATTCACTCTAGACATGGCCAACCTCAAGACAAAACTGTCCATCATGAGAAGTAATGAAACTGTGCAAACACACACACACACACACACACACACACAGAAAACACACATGCACACACACACACACACACATACACTCCATGATTGATAAGACAAAGATGATTCTAAAAAAGAATTTCATGACAATGTGGGAAACCTGTCCACTGTGAAAGCACAGATGCTTGAAAGCTGACAGAGGAAACCCTTGAATAAGCAAATTAGTTGGGCCATCCTGAATTATTGAAAAGTGAGAACATGACACTGGGGCTTCGTCCTGAATGATACGCTGATCTGTTACTTCACACAATGAGAGAAGCGAGGGAGGAAGATAGAAAAAGAAAGAGAGATGTGGGATTACTAAACAACTACAGTAAGTGACAGATCGCCACACGGACACTCACTGAGTCCTAATCCAGTGTAACACACAGCACATGTGCTCTACATGCACGCGCGCACACACACACACACACACACACACACACACACACACACACACACACACACAAACACACACCCAAAGCTCACCCTCCTCTTTTTTGTACCTCCACAGCATGGCAAACTTGTCCTTAACCCAGCACACTAACATCCCCTTAACACAACGTTCTAATTTCAGCATCCGTCTATTTCATGCATTTTGAGTAGAGCAACATTGAACCACTGCCAGCTACGTGATCAGATTAATCTATGCGTTAATCTGTGGGTTTTTTCTCCCCCTTTAAACATCTTGATCCCCCCCTTACTGATCTCTGACCAAGTAAGGAATCCATGAGCTGTAAGTAGTATTTTATAGTGCTAGCTGCATGTGGGTCAGGGGTCATCAGATTCTGCTTATGCTAACCAGAAACAAAGTGTCAGCAAGCCCATGTTAAATTTCACAGAAGTAAATGCTGATTAAAGAGGATCATGTTGCCTCTGACACATTCCTTAAAGCAACAGTGTCATATTTTTCACCCATGGCAGTTTAAAATATAACAAAAGCTCTGAACTAAGGGCCACAAGCTAAAAACTGTGTTGATAACTATCTCAAAGAGGCTAAGCAGCCGTTGGATCTTGTTGATGGTAAATTCTATTTTAGAAGCTTTTGTTTTCTACTTTACATCGTTGGCATATGTTTTTCCCTCTTAAAATCATGACAAAAATATCAGGGATCACATTAAAGTACATTTGTTACAGCTATTTATTATTCCCACTGAGTTTGATAA
The DNA here is from genome assembly GCF_963457725.1 of Sprattus sprattus. NCBI lineage: Eukaryota > Metazoa > Chordata > Actinopteri > Clupeiformes > Clupeidae > Sprattus > Sprattus sprattus. The sequence continues at coordinate 26,192,098 of NC_137913.1, forward strand.
TTGACAGGCATAACTCACACATCAGGGCGCAGTGTTAAAATATATGTGCGGGTTAAGCGCAAATAATCCACGGCACTTAATTCGCGGCAGGCCTCGCAGGCTGCTCTCATTTCCGTTTCGCTATCAGTTATAAATTTTTATTGGGTCGAGATCACCCCCTGAAGAGAGCTCCCAGCCGGCTTCTGGGCTCTGAACCCTCTGGGTTAGCAGCCTGCCTGACGCCACAAACATTTCTGTCCCTCTTTCTCTCGCTCCCTTTCTCTTTCTCTCTCATTCACTCTCTCTTTTAGGAATGCTGATTTGCTACCGAATTATATAGGCCTCTATTGGCTTTTTTTTTTTTTGGCAAAGGGGGTCAATATTGATTTTTCATTCCCATGTGAGCAGCCTTGAATAATCCTTTCCCCCGTAAGTACTTTTATATACAAGAACATTTGTCAGGGGCCACTGACTGGAATAGAATGACACCGGAAAGGAAAACAAATCCATTACCTTGTCAAAATTCTATTTAACATCATTAGCCCTTATTCAGGGAAAATAGGATAATGCCTCCAGCTGATAGGATTGCCTCCTTTTTAGTGGCATACTTAATCAAGATTGGCCATGTTTCCTTGGGACACTTAAAACATTTATCTGTGTCTGCGAGAGGAACCTCACACATCTGCTAACTAAAGAGGATCATAGACGGCCCTACACAAATGTATGTAATAGGGCTGGGCTGGGCTGTCAATATATTTCATGCTATCTGTGCAAGATATAAGAAATTACCATATTCATGTAATGTAGGCTATGCAGGTTGTCATCTGTGCGCGTTTAAAACAGACGGCATTTTAACAAGAAGAAATGCAGTTGCTCTCTCTCTCTCACACACACACACAAACCACAGTTACCACCAGGGATAATGGAGGGATATTCTTTATCCAATCATGTTTCATTGTCAAACACATCATGGTGCCCGGCCAATTAAATTGCTCAGGAGGGCCCATGCCAAAGTCTATGATTAAATAGTGTGTGGAGAGGAGAGCTGTTTTGCCCTGCGCATTTGGAAGGTGCGTTATGTGTGCGTCACGTATTGCATGCCACCCTTTCTCCTCATCATATTGACACATGAGTTTTTTCGCCATATCGCCCAGTCGTAATATGTACTTTTAAAACCTCCACCTTCTTTAAAGGACTTCTTTCTTTATTGGCAGCTCTTCAGCTCTGGAGATATCTTAATGTTTTTATTTCCCACTAGAGCAAGACAGGAGATTTGGGAAACTTGCAATGCAATCTTGAAAGTTCTTGTGAGATAAGCCTTTTGTTTGTGCAATTTACTTTCACATTGAATCCAAGAAAGAAAAACAAGGAGGGGGACAATTGTGTCATCTTTACATTTCCAGACGAAGGGCTATATAGAACATTAGGAAATATATCTACTTTGTATTGATTTCAGCTAAACTTCAATCTAAACTTACTGATTGCTTCCCATAGTCTCTTTGAGGAGGTTGGAGACGGAGGAGCTCTGTTTATTACTCTTAAGATGACCCCGGATATGGCTTAATTAAGTATTAATCCAATTCTGTCCTGAAACCAAGTGGATTCTTTTTTGTTTTGTTATTTGGCTGTACTTAATTCTAGAGACAATTACAAGGCCAGACCAGTCAATGTGATATAGAGAATGTCTCCATTGAAATCAACCAAAAGTTTCTTCAAGCTATCCGAAGATGCAACCTAACTTTGAGCTTTGTTTATAATTGTGGTACTTGACCATGAGGGGAAATTAGAGTTTTTTTTTCGTTTTAAACCTGACACTTACTTAGAACCTTACATAATCCTAAACCACAATTACTTGACCAATCTAAGACAGGAAACGCAAACTAATACCACAATAAGGTGATCCTATTGGTATTGAAGGTATTGTTGTAAAAAGATCTTCTCTTTGGACCATAGAATTGCATGTTTGACTCTGGGTCTCAACAGAGACTTGCTGATTTTATCCAGGAAGGGTGTATTTTAGGTAGGAGTTTAGAGCTAGCATACACTAGCAGGTTGCTAGGCCTAATGGAAACTGAGAGTTTGACTTGACTTTCAGATTAGGCTATTAACACACAGGCCTCTGACAAGGCTAAACATTGGGCTAACAAATGAATAAATATCTTCACCCTTACATTTTAGACAGGGCTGATCAAATCTTTGCTATAGGTTAGTGCACAGGCAGTATGTTAGGACAAATAACAGCTGGGTAAAATGAATAGTTGAACATCACAATAAACCAAGCTAATCTTTCATTACCAATTTCAATACCAATTTTTACATTACCAACCTTACCAATACCAATATCAATATTATTATTTTGCCAGCATCTGGTCTAAAAGCCAGCAATTCTTTGAAATATGCCAATTAAAGAAATATGCCTAGTTACTTTATAACTGAAATGTTGAAACTGAAACATTAAAGTAGCAAGCTGAGACTGGCACTAAGGAACTGACGTATAAAATAATCAATACAATTAATAAATAATAATAAAATAGGCATCAATTGCGGCTTCTTGTATAAGCCATACAATACTGAAATGGCTTACTTATGTGAACAAGTATTGGAGAGCTATTCACATCATTGTGTTCTGAAGGTCAAGGTACATATGGGTTTGAATGTATGACAGCAAACAATGCAACAAGTATTGCTACATTCTTCAAATCAAACTATTTGTCCATCATCATTGACACATTGTACATACACAGAACATGTGTTGCTTTGGTTACAAGAGTGTTGATTTTTCTACTATATGCACATAAAGGGATCATTTCATATTGAATTCTCACACAGATTAACAACACAAAGAAGAACTTCTGGCTTCTTTTTCTTTTCTTTTGGGGGCTACCTATCTTAATTCAAATGCAAAAGAGATTCCTGCTTCTCTTCTTCTTAGATCTTTTCATCGTCCTTCTTCTTCTACCACTACTACTTTTTCATGTTCTTCGTCCTGCTATTTGTTTTTCTCTCTTGATCTATACATCTAAATCCCTTATCTAAACAGTGAATGCTGGCTGAAAACAAACAGTGCCCTTTATTTCTCTGAAGTTGGTCTCCTGGTCGTGTTTGGGTAGGTATCAATGCCTTTCATTTTGTGTCTGGGATGTACGGGACCACTAACCCCTGTCTTGTTTTGGTTTCAAATACTTCATATTTCCCATCAGGCCTGATAAATCATCTTTACAGCTGCTGAGGAGCCACTGGGTGTAGGGGGAAAGTGCTGGATAAACACCTCCAGGACCTGCAATGAGACCCACACACACTAGCTCCTTTTAAGCAGCCTGTTCAGGGCCGGAATGTTGTACCGTTAATCTGCCTCGCCGTACTGTATAAAACGTACAAACAAAAAATCGGGGTCATTGTTGTTCTGTTGTTAAGGTGGCAGCAGAGGTAGTCACAGACCTGAATCAGCGTCTGAGTAAAAGGGAGAGCCGAGATATGGGGTTTGATGTAGCCTAGCAGCTAACCAAAACAAAGTAAGAGCCTACAAGAATCTTGTATATTGTTATCCAATATGATAAGCATTAATATGTTGTAGGATACATGTGGCACACCAGCTTTGATTGAATCTGAACATATATGATATGTGCAAGGCTTGCAAAAGCCTGCTGACACTACGTTCATTGTTTTTGAAAGTAACCGGTAGGCTATGCTTTATAGTGCATTTGAGACAACTCAGAATTCGGAACGTCCGACATGATACTCCCAGCTCCGACTTTAATGCATTTGAGCCAAATACATTCGAACTAATAAACACAATAATGTGGCGAGGACTCATCGTAGATTCAATAATTCAATAAATCAATAATTTTGCGCTTTTTTTCTTATTCATTTTGAAACACTGCCTCTTCAAGCATCTTCTCACACATTTAAAAAGGGTTTTAACCTTTGCTATAGTCAAGGTCAGGCTCTGTTCATTGCCATATTTATAATGATATCAAATTCATTAAATGATGCACTCATTTCTGTGACATTTCACAGTAGACAATATTTTAAACGTCACAACTCTGCTACCGGAACGCTGTCTAAAATCACCAACTGGGGCCACATTATTCTGGCTTTGTTTGGTTTAGTGTAGCCAAACCCACCATAACGAGTTTTTTTTTTAAAGGCTATATACTATGATTTCTGCGTAAAACAGCTTACTGTTTTCCTTATTACTTGCGCCCTGGTTCCCTGTGCTGAGGTCTCCACCTTCACTGTCCTTACTGATCTGCAGATCTTTTTAGCGCATCAGTAATAAACAATTGGCAATTAAGTAGACAGCATGGGGAAAAAGAGCTATTTCTCTTGTAAAAAAAAAAGAAGAGCTCAGCAGACAGGTGGAGCATGGCATGACCAAACTGTTCGCACAAAAGAAGAAGTCTTAAGTCTGAAGATGGGTCCTCTTGTGTGGAGGTGGGGAATGCCTTTTCACATGCTTGTGGAATTCTGGGTCTAATTGACCCTGGGATTCATTGCTGGCCATTAAAAACAATGTGGTCTCTCTCCTCTCACCTCAATGCTGGGAGAGAGCTCAACAGGAGACAAATGGTCTTCTCTCCCCCCTGCGATAACAACTGACCTAATAACCAGAATGCACCAGGCACACAGGCATGTCCCCAACACAGCTCAAATTCAGCACCTTTCCTCGGTTTGAATGTGAAATTCAGCCTCCATGGATGAGCTACTCATTTTTGACCACATGACTTCGTGGCATGGGTGTGGCATTTGCTGGCATGGAACTGCAGCTAAAAAAAAACATTCCTGAAACTGAACCAACAAGATTGCTTTCTATGAAATATCCAGGCTACAGTGGATGGAGCTTGTTTTATAATGATCCATCAATTATAAAAAAATAAAAACTACATAGGGATCATCCTCCCCCCCAGGCAAAAGGGAGATTGCTGACAATTTTAGATTGTGTTCAATCTAAACTGCATGATATGCAGATTGGCATAGTGTTCCTCCACCATTGCAGCTGAAGATTTCTGAATCACTGTCAACTAATAGGATAGAGGGACAGAGAGGCAGAGAGCGAGAAAGAGCGAGAGAGTGAGGGAGAGAGAGAGCGCAAACAGAAACAGAGAGAGAAAGAGAGCGAAACAGAGAGAGAGAAAATGCTTACTACCAGGCTATCTCACACCTCTCTACCCAAAAAGGCTATTGTCTTCTACCGTTCTACCAGGCTGTGAGTGTCAGATGAGACATATGGTCAGTCAGCTATTGTTAGCCCGATAACCTGTCACTGCCTTGGGGCGGGGGTCTATGTGTGGTATCTGATTGCAAGTGTTGGGAGCTAGGTTGTTTTTGGGAGAGGGGTTGTTTTTTGTCACGGAAGCAAATAAGGGGGATGTAGAAGCAGAAGTGATAGAGGCGAGAGAGTGAGAGGCAGAGAGGGGAGAGATGGATGTGGGATTTACTAACCTCCTGTATGAGAGATGAGGAACCACCACCGAAAGCAACGCCTGAATTTCCCAGCTTCCTCTCTGGCCCGCTGGCTTTTCCTGACTCCTGACACATTTCAGAAGGGGGGCACAGATGAAAGATCAGTTGACATTGCATCGGGAGGGCTGAAAAAGCTTGCATTTTGACTGGCACGGGCTGTTGCAGAGATGGAGAAGCTCTGGCGACCCAATCGCACATTCAGTAGTTGTTTCACGACTTGTGAAACAAAGGGGATCACATCAATGGATGTTTCTGGTCTCATAATTACTCCCAAAACACACTCAGTCAATTTTGCATTGTTCATTTACTCTCCATGTACAACACTAGCAGCTGTGCTTTCACTTATCTCAAGCACACAATGAAACCAAGGTTTCCTACTGGCAAGTGAGATTTTTAATGCAAAACCCAAATGCAAAGGCTTTGGGGGGGATTCTATGCAAACTGCATGCAAAAAGGCGACAGTGTTAGTAATCTCCACACCAAACACGGTTATAACAGGCGAGTAAGCTGTGCATCCTGCCCTCAAGCCAAGCTACACCACACCTCACATTTGCATCGTCCAATGCAAACTCCAAAAGCCTCCAACAGTACCCCTCAGCTTTCCCTTTGCTGTGTCCACAGCGCTTTTGGCCAGACGCTAAACTAGAGCAGCAGGCTGGACCATTATTAAAGTAATCAGCCCAATCTGTGGGATTAGAGCAGCGAGCTAATTTACTTATGCTACATCTGATCTTTACCCCCCTTGGCAGACCACGGGCCTCTACCTGAATCAGATTGAGCCGCTCAGGCTGAGATTACCCTCAATCTCCTAAATAGTTCAGTGTCCGTGCCGAAGGGATAGGATAGAGAG